>NW_024472353.1:0-6621 GCF_017654505.1 Polyodon spathula | reverse complement strand
GTTTTTGGAAGAACGTTCTTGTTTTGACACGCACGCGTTAATGAATGGATTTGGTTGGTAGCTGCCGATTTTTTTTTTTTCAATGCTTCTCAAAGGCAATGGCGAATGAGTATCAGCACACCTTTTTTAAAAAAAATATTGGCAATGAAATACAAATTTGAAAAACATGTATTACTATATGTGTGTATTTATTTATTTATTTATTCATTCAACCCCCCCCCCCCCCCCCCCCCCCCCCCCCCCCCCCGCAATTTAATATTTTGAAACAACTTCTTCGGAAGGGGGGGGGCCCCCCCCCCGAAAGACATAAAGCGACAGACTGCGCTGTTTTATTTTACAAAAAAAAAATCTTGTTTAGAAGATTGTGAATTATAGAAGAGGCTCCTGGAATTTTAAATCCTGGAAAATTTACTGTACCGACTTAATGGCTGTTTACTGCCATGGCTTAATCCTGAGAATTAATTAATTATTATTATTATTATTATTATTATTATTATTATCCTCAGTGAATGGACGGAGCGCCTGTATGCCTGTAGATGAGGTGTCGATTCCAGGGTGATGTGAAAGCGGCTCCACTGTGGTCTCGACATGCAGCTCTGGACAAAAGTTTTGCATCACCTAGAATTTTAGGATTGAGACCTAATAATAAAAAATGATACGAATGTCATTTAGATCTTTTATTGAACGTCGCGTAATTAAAAAAAACTACAAAATAAAATTGCAAACGACTACCGGAAGCCGTAATAGTAGCACAGTATTTCATGTTAGGTTGCAAAAAGGCCAGATTCTTTCACTGCCGTGAAGTATATGGGGATTACTGCAAAGCGGTGTGTGATTCAGTATGTTCACATATCCTGGTTCAGCAGGTTTCACCTGACTTCATGAAGCATCGTTCTGTAGGGCGGTGCTAAACTTCTGGCCACAGCTTCAGTGTGTTAAACTGTGACGTAGCAGCAGCCATATGGCTGGCCCTGGAGTTTAGTTTCGTAGCCTTCTTTGCAGCCATGGCTGCTTTTGGGAGCGGCTGAGGGTGTGACACAGCGGGCGGTGTCTGGCGCGCGGAGCCGGTGGCTTGCTGCAGAGCTGGGAGTGCCACGGTTTCACTGCAGGGGGGACGCGTTGATCCATGAGCCTGCCTGCCTCTCTCCTTCCAGGTTCATCTGCCTCTCATAACTTGAACTCCAACTCGGGGGACTTATACCTCACCATGCACGGCCTCAATGGGGATACCTATCCCAGTTCTCAGGTGACAGCTAACCTGCAGACACAGGTAGGCAATGGTGTTGTCGTCTCCCCCCCCCCCCCCCCCCCTACCTGCCCCCTCCTGCAAGACCTGCTCCACCCCCTTTTTACCGAAGTGGAAGATACATAAATAATATTGCAGAAAATCATTCAGCTTCTCGATTGTAAAAGTGAGAGGACGACAGGTTTTCTTCTGAAATCGTGTTAATCGATGGATTTATTGAATACCTGTAATGAGTTTTTCCACACCCCTGCCAACGACAAGAAGTTACTTCATAAGTTTCAGCCTTTTCTGAAGGATATCTTCCACTTCAAGCAGACTGGAGCTAAGGATCTGAAAGGGTGAGGGCGTTGGTCCAAGCGGGACTAGGTTAGGGGTTAGGGGGGTGATCAGGATGCCTTATCGGAATGCCAGCTTTTCAGAATTTAATAATATAGAATTACATTTAAAACAAACTAGGAGATTAGGGTATGAAAACAAACAAAACATACAAGCATTCTTTATCTCCAGTTTGCCCTTCTCTTGTGTCGTTGCACTGGCAGCCTGTTCCCAAAAATCCAGCAAGTTTGGTTGTTTTTTTTTTTCTTGTTGATTGGTCGTGATTGGTTGCTATTGTGCTTGTTTTGTTTTTTGGAGGAGATTTTTTTTTTTTATGTATTTTATTTTTTTCTGTGATATCTAAAAGCAACATGCACTGTGTGATTAAGTGACTGTGTGAGGGGGGGGGCTGATAATCCTCACATACCACTGTTAACTAAATCTCACCGTGCATACCAGATTCCAGTTAGAAGACATTGGCACTGGGGTTAATAATGGAACGCCCAAGTCAGTACATTATTTGAATGAGTAGTTACATTATGACTAAGGACAGAAGCCACAGCTGTGCCATTATTACAATTACACTGCAAAGTTTGAAATCATCTGAAATCATTGTGGTCGACTGAAAGAGAAAGCTGGGCTCAAGACCTTCAGGACTAACCCGTGGTTTCAGAACAGGTGTGTCCTTTCTCTGCCATGCTTTATTTGCTCTTCCGTTTCTGAGTAATAGCAGAACCTCCACCGAAAGCGATCGGAGAGCAGTGTCCAGTTGTTGCATTATAAAAACAAATATATAGAAAATAGTCAATAGTAAATAAGTTACTTTTAACACCAAACCGCATCAGAAAAAAGAAGAAAATACAACCTTCCACAAGCATTCAGCTTCTAAAGCAGGTATTTTACATATAAAAGGATTCTGGAACAAAAGAATGAAAGCAGAATTCTTTCAAATGTAAATTCCTCCCCCCCCGTAGCAGCTCAGAAGACGAAAGCTGTTGGAAGACTGTCTTTGTTTTTGAGGCTGTTTGTTTGGTGTTGCAATTAAAACGATAGCGCTGGGTTTTTTTTGTGTGTTTTTTTTAAAAAGAGAGATGAATTGCACTTGATCGCCTTTTTGAACAGATGTCATATGAGCAATCAAATCAGGTTTATCAAAATTCCAGCGCATCTTCCATCACTGTATAGGCGCCAGTCCCGTGCAAACGACGTGTGCCGCAATTCTGAAGTAAAATAAGTAAATAAAAAGGATACTTCATTTTCATGTTTAGCAGCAATTCCAGAGTACAGTCTTCAGGATTTCTAAGAAAACATCATGCCTGAGACCCAGGCAAACTTACAAGGACCACAAACACCGGCCCAACCTCAGACCATCCCGTTTCTGTCCATCTGTGACGTTGTTGGTTATTTGTTTGTCTGTTCATTTTTGGAAGCTCAGAAGTGGGTGTAGAATCTGTATATATGTCGCTTAGACCGAGAGCCCCTTATTAAATTTCCAGCTGTGTTTTTGCATGGTATTTTTGCAGTTTTCCAGTGGTTACGCTATACATTTGCCCTGCTGTTTGCCATGGCTGTTCTTTACAGTGCTTTTTCACTGCTTTCTTCCACTTTGCTGTGCTTTTACTGTGGGACAGATTTAGAAGAGGTAACCGCTTGCCTTGTGCGTCACTGTTGGGCTCTGCATTGGTTCTCTCCAGATCTCAAAATGCAGCGGACTCAAACAGGCATCAGGCAGCTTTTTACTGGAAACCCTTACACATGTTTTTTTCTGTTGTCCCTGTAGTGGATTCGCTGTGTTTCAATATATCTTGTTTCTTTACGTAAGGAACCAATTTTCATTTCTTATAGCTTGCGTGTTTAAATAATTTAAGTAGTGCAAGCTAATCTCTTTGCGTGATGTCGTTTTGCATCAGGGGTTGCTATGCATTGTATTCGCTGTAGCGGGCAGTGTTGTGTGATGCACTGCCGTTATGGGTTCTGTCCCCAGTCAGTGAGATGAGGTTAAAAGCTCTCAAACCACGAATGCAGACCAGCCTGGCTCTTCTGCACAGCGGTTAGAGACTCGCGTCCAGTCTCTACCTTGTTATACTGTGATTTACAATAGAGTATGCTAGTATCTGACAAAGTATTTGAGGAAATTACTATTGAAGAGAGCTAGGAAAACAACTCCAGTAAGTCTTCCCTAATATGAATTACTATAATTTCATTTCTCCCCGGCTTTTCTACATAAGACACATTATGTTAAACGTGTCTTTCAGAATTTTTTGTTTTGTTTTTAAGCCAAGTTCTGCTTCATTCTTTGTAACACAATTAGGCACAGATTGGAAGGCAGGAATTCCTTACTGCAGTCAGTTGCATAGCTACTGGTTAAACTATTTCATGTTGTGTTGTGTGTGTTTTTGTCTGTGTTCTAACCTTCTATTGTGTGTGTGTGTGTGCGCCCTGCATGCAGTTTGCATTCCATTCATCTGCCATTACTTTATCATCTTTGCACAACTACAGTAAATGCTGTTGAATATGAATTGTAATATCAGTGTTTTTATTTGCAATTGTTAGTGTCGGTGTGTGTGCGGGGATGGATGCGAGGCTCTCGTAGCTCTGTAGCCGTCGGGCCACTCTGGGTTTCACTGAGAAACCTGGACTGGCTCAAACTGCTCTCCAGTGGGAGTCTTATTTCCATCCCTGAATGTGAATGTGCACTAGAAATAATGCCAAAGACCTGCCTTCACTTTGTCAACCCGTAATAAATGTTTTGTTGGCATGGGTAAATCGTACGAGCCAGCACGCCGTGATTTGTCACAAAAAAAAACTTTTTTGGGTTGATATTAATTAATGACATAAGTTGTAATCTGTTTAATATGGCAATGATAATTTATAATTAAGTTGAATCTAACAAAGCATGGTGGAGTCTCCCTGCAGCTCTGTATGAGGCCAATCTCAGTGAGCACCACTCCTCCTCTATTTCTAAATCCGCGCTGCTTTCTAGTTCACAAGAGCGGCACTGCCAGCAGCCAGGCCTGACGCTTATCGCTCAGTGTGCTGCATATCAGGGGTGGCCGAAGCTGGCTCTTCCACTCCTGGTCTTTGATCCAACCCTGGTCTAATTGTTTAATTGAACCAAACCTCCATCCAGACCCTGAACTAGTTCATGATCTCATTTGACCTGTTAAACCCGGGGTGGATTCCTGGCCCTCCAGGAGCGGGACTGGACTCCCCAGATGTGCTTGTGTTCATTTTACGCTGCAATGTTTGAAACGGCATTGCTGTTAACCCAAGTACCCACCCCCCGCCCCCTAGCCCCGACTCCACTGGCGCCCCCTGTACTGTGTGCACTGCACTGCACCGCGGTGCTGTTCTGTGTGCGGGGATACCATTTAAGAGCACCCCCTGTTGTTCTTGCAGGCGGATACCCTGCACCGTGCTACACGCCAGATGGGAGGATATGAGGAGATAGCGGGGAACCCCATGCACCCCCCGCGACGCATAGATGTGAGTGTGGATTCCCCAACACCTTGCACACACAGCGCCCTGGGGCAAAGAAAAATCACTGGGGCTGTTACTCGAGCCCCGGAACGTGGTTTTTTTTTTTTTGTGGCAGATACGCAATAAATTGATTAATTCTGTCATCACCCCTGCCACCATGGCGTGGAGTTCAACCCCAGTATTCTCTACTGTTGTAATCCATTTCTAATGATAGCATTTAGGCTGCACAGCCTGGCAAACACGTGTGTGTGTGTGTGTCTGGAAAACAAGTGATGTGTGAATGCGACTGTACTATAGAGCTATCTGTATATTAAAACGTGTGAAGAGCTGTTTCATATTAGGGGTGTGCTGATACTCAGAATTGCCTCTTGAGAAGTATTTATTGGCATGTAGTAAATAAATCCCTTCATTGTGTTGATTTCAAGACAAGAACATCTGCCCTTCCCTCACGTTTACAACCGAGTATCAATCACTGTCAATTGACTTCCGCACTGAGGGGGGGCGCTGACATTTTTACTGCTGTACCGAGTCCATAAACTGACCAATAAAAAGTCAGCGCGTTAATGAAGTGTCCTTCTGTGGGAGTTCTCTAAAAAGGCTCAAACTTCCCTTTTGTTTTTTTAGTCCTGCTGCACTGTTAAATGTCTGATTTGGCTTTTCTTGTTTTGTCGTCCCTCTCGTCCTCTCTCTCTCTCTCTCTCTCTCTCTCTCTCTCTCTCTCTCTCTCAGTCTAACGGCAGCTGGCAGGACGTCACCACCCCTTCCTCTGTGACATCGCCCCCTGGTGGCCCGGGGAGCGTCCACTCCGACACGTCTAACTGAGAGATCGAAGATAAAACTTACAAAAAAAAAAAGCTGAAACAAACAAGAAAACAAACACACTCGCCTTCACCATGGACTGTTGGGACACATCTCTACACATCCACACTCACCACACGGGGAAAAGAGACGGACAGAGAGCGGGAAGAAAGAAAGCTGACAGAGTAAAACAACAAACAAACACAGTACGTCTGGCGCTGTGGACTGGCGTGTGGTGGAAGAAACGAAAAGCAGCGGCTCCGGGGCAGAGCGCGAAATAACCGCGGAGCACAAACATCACGCAGCTCTTATTCCCCCCCCCCCTTTTTTTTTAACAGCATCGTTCCTTTTAATTTCAGTAACATTGTTCACAGTTTTTGGCGGTAGGGTATAATGTCACGGAGAGGACTGCTGTGAATTTCCAAACTTTTTTTTAACAATGCAAACAGCAGCATTATTATTATTATTATTATTATTATTATTATTATTGTATATTTTTTCAAACGGCGTAAACTCGAGCAACACAGCAATCGCCTGAGAGCTCCTGCTTCATGCTCTGCCTCTCCTTGCCTGCCGCAGATCAACAGAAATACAAAATAAAATAGAACAGAAGATTTTAAAAACCAGGGTTAAGATAGCTTTTAAAGCCACTCTGCCGCTCCTAAACTACACCCCCCTCCCCTCCTCCTCATCCTCTTACTGCTACCAAATAGATGTCGTCTTTTCTACAAATTGTTTTGGTTGTCGCTATATCAGTTTGTTTTTGAATTTGTCTTTGATCT
>NW_024472352.1:0-25000 GCF_017654505.1 Polyodon spathula | reverse complement strand
TAAACTAAATGGCCGCTTTTTTTTTTTTTTTTTTTTTTTTAAATGGCAGATTCTTGTTGTTGTATTGTTGTTATTATCTTTTTATTGCTGTTTTAAGTTTTCAGCCCCTTTACCTGCTTTGCAGACTTAGTTATTTTTTTTACTTTTGTTATATATATATATTTTTTTCTTACTGCTGCTTTTTAAAGATATTGTGTCGGGTTTGTGCCTGCGATCAAAACCAGGGTTCAGATTCACCTAGCTCAGTAGTGATGGATGTTTATTATTATTATTATTATTATTGTTATTATTTTTATCTGGCTTTGAAAGAATGTAGTGGCTCAAATTTAAGCTTTTTTTCTATGATACAATAAAAAAATAAACTTACAAACAAATATTGTGAAATTTTTTTGTCAAAAAAAAAGTTTTAAATTGGTCTGTTTTGATAAGCTGCCAACTAAATACTAAGCAGCTTTTATATAACAAATCCCTTTATTACTGACCTCAGGTAACGGGGTTTAGAGTTTGAGGGGGAGACACAGAGAGAGGCTTCCTTTATTCACACTTTGACAAACGGAAATGTGTCGAACCTGGCTTTTAACACTGAACGATTCCTGTTCTACTAGGTCCTGCTGCACAGAGGAAACTGGGGGGACTTGAGCAATAACATTGCAGCTGGCATCAAGGGTAACAAGAAACGCTGAGCCCTCCCTCCCTCCCTCCCCTGCCAAACTGCAAAACCTCTACTTGCTTGCAAATAGTTTTCAATATGCTTTAAAACGAACTAACCCTGGGCATTTTGATTCGGAAGCACAATTGTGTTTAGAGCAGCATTTTTGTTTGTTTGTTCATTTTGGCTTGCCTCTCCCCTTCCCCTTCCCCAAGAACCCCATTCTGTATATAGAAGCAGCTGTGTACACGGGCCCTCATCCCTACAGCCAGTTATACCTCACTGTTCAACCCTCTTAAACCAATAGAACGCTTTTTCTCCTGCGTGGTTTTTTTTTAGTACCAGCACTCTACCTCCCTGAATCACTCACTTGTTTCTCTATTCTTGAAGTACCCTGGGCTGGCTGCAGCAAGAGATATTATCTGCAGAGGAGGTCAGGAAACTTCCCACCATGTGGCTCAACAACGTTCTGCAACAAATAGCAAGCGTTGAAGCAGCTAGAGTCACCGCGGTCGGCACACGCGCAGCTTCCCAGCCTGCTGGCAGATGCTGCTTATTGGGTTCAAGGAATGGACACCCCTGTTTCTGTTCTCTGAAATAGGGGGGTTCAGAAATACTGCGCTACGCTGGTCCTCTTTAAAAACGAAACTGTAACCAAAGTCACTTATCTGAGTGGATCTGCTTGGCGCAGACGGAGAAACGACTCTGCTTGGCTTTTGAATAAAATAGTGAGCGGTAGTCAATGGTGAGATCTTCTGGTTTTAGTGATGCTTCAATGAATAAATCCAGAATTAGAATTTGTTTATTTGATTCCAGAAAAGGTGTAACTTCTTTGTTCTCCTGAACCTGGTTGACAGTGTTCCCTTGAATCCGGCTTCCTTTCTTTCCCTGCTGTCCTTTGCGTTGCTTTGTCTCATTGACAGTCCGTTACAGAAACTGAAGCAGACCGTCCCCTCTTGTGGTAAACGGGCCTGGAGGTAAACACAAACAGCCTCCTGATTGATTTCTTTATTTGTTGTCATTCGCTGCAAATGGGAAACGGCGGGAGTCATTCGGCACAAGGGAGGGTTTGAGGATTAGGACATGCTGGAATACATTCAACCTCCAACTCAACACTGCAGGCCTGTGTAGACGTGACGTCACTCGAAACTGAACAACAAGGATGCTGATTTTGACCAATCTATCACAGGGGACCCGCCCCACCTTGGATTGCATCAACCACCTCACCTCTCTATGGTTACCCCAATAGATGGCTGATGCAATTCAGTGGGCAACAGTGCTCCAGTAAAATCCAGCTGTCAGATCCCATATTGAAAGAGATACTATGACAAGTCCAGGGTTTGTTTGAGCAAGGCAGGAGATGCTCAAAGCTCTGGGCTCTCTGTATTATAAGGCTGAATCTGGAGGACGCACGCACGCTGCTGTCGCTGTGATCTAAAACACTGGTGAAGATTTTCTTTTATCGTTTCTCAAAACGTTTTAAGCTTGAATGTTTGATTTCCTGTATTTTATCACAAGGGGAAATGCACCTTCCAATGAGACCAAATTAGAAGAAACATCTTAAGGTTGAAGATTGCTTTAAAATGTATTTAAACTTCTTATCTTTTTCATTGTTTTGTTACATTCTTTTAAGAAAGGGGTCATGTAAATTCTGAGTGTGTTTCTGTACCTGACTTCTGTAGAACAGAAGCACAAGTCTGAATGTTTTG
The DNA here is from genome assembly GCF_017654505.1 of Polyodon spathula. Taxonomy (NCBI): domain Eukaryota; kingdom Metazoa; phylum Chordata; class Actinopteri; order Acipenseriformes; family Polyodontidae; genus Polyodon; species Polyodon spathula. The sequence goes on along the minus strand of NW_024472352.1, from coordinate 22,642 downwards.
TGTTTTTAGAGTTCGAGAGAGAGTTATTTCAGTAGAAAGTGGTTTGGGTGAAGTCTTCCTTTTTTTTTTTTTCAGTTACTCAATTTTTTTCTTCAATTCTTTTTTTTTTTTTTTTTTTACATAGGTTATAGAAATATTCAGAAAGTAAAAAAAAAATAAAAAAATGTGTTAGAAAAAAAAAACAAACGTATTTTGCTACTTTGGAGCCTGTTTTTGTTCCTGTTCCAGAGGTCACCATTCTCACATTTTGTGAAAGTGATTTTTCTCAGATATATTGATCAGACAGTATATCTGAGCTGGTTCTAGATCAGATCTGAGGGTTCAAGGCAGCTGGGTGTTTTATAGAACCCTCTTTTTGTTTAAGGTTCTGGAAGAAACCATTGTTACAGGTGGAACTGGCAAAAGCAATGAATTCAATGAGAAACGTTTCCACTAGAAGCCCTTCTCCAGGGTCTTCAATTAGTTTGTCATTCAGTTCATGAAGTTTTCATATTTTAAATGTGGCTTATTTTTGGTACTAAAGTCAAAAGGCGTTTCTGTTGTTGCTGTTTCTAATTGAAGCCTCAGTGCTTGCATTTTATCAAGAGTGTCTTGCTGTGATTTATTCAATTCAGGGACCAGACTCATAAAATAAAGGGATGTCTTTTTTTTCTTTTAAGAAGATCAAATTTGCAGGTCATGAAACTTGTTCTCTTACTGTTTGATAGAGGGTCAGAAAGGAATGAAGCACTGTTTATCCCCTTCCGTTACTGTTCGATTATTTCATTTTTAGAATTTTTTTTAACAGTTGGTGTGAACTCGAAGGAGTTTGAGAAGTTGCCTTGCCAAAATTAAAAAAAAAAAGAAACTTGACACAGTACAATTTTGCACACAGTTACTGAAGGGGTTATTCTAAGAGAGTGTTTAAATAAAACAGTCTTAAACTATTCCTTAAAACAGTCCTTAGATTTTCATGACTCTGGTCCCTCAAGCAGCAGAGTTCAGTGGTCCAGCCAGAGGCTTTGTCATGATCACAGGACCCTTGTCATGCTAAACAAGCAGGACTTGCAATGATGGTTTGAATTATCATAGAAACAGTTGCTGAAATAAATCTGGATTCTAGGAAAGGAATTTTTCGCCGATTTTGTGAATCTTTTTGTTTGATTTTGGTGCTGCACGATTCTAAAAGACATATTTTGTATGGACACGATTGGGCTTTTTTGACAAGACGATCGATCGCTAGGCGAGGCTGTAACAGGTTTACTTGGGCTCTTTAAATGCCTCCTTTGCAAAAGGAATACTGTGTGTTTATCATTTACATTCATCTAAATCTTTACTGCCTCTACCAAAAAAAAAAAAAAAAAAAAACACACACATTTACAAACACGGACCGGAAAACAAAAGGACTCGCTTTTAGGTTTTACTAATATTTTTTTTTTATAAATATATCTGTTATATGTCTTGTTGGTTGTGACGTTTTGAATTTTAGAGATGTCTTGTTCATTGTAAAAATAATACAAAATAAAAAATGTGTAAAAAAAAAAAAAAAAAATCATTCCAATTTCTATCAAGTCCAGTTGTTGGTACACCTGCGTTTTCTTTATTGGTATGCTGTTGCGGACACCCGCGCCCCCGCTTCCTCGGGTTATAGCAGAGGAGTCACAATCGAGTATGTATTGAGACACTGGCAGAAAATGTACTTCACACTCTCTCTAAGAGCTGAAATGCACTTCCCTTTAAGACGAGCTGATTAACAGTTTATTAAAAGACCGTGGAATGTTGGTTTTTATTTTATTATTATTATAATGAATATTTTTGTTGTATTTTCTGCCCACTTCTATCTAATCTGTATAAAATTTGAAGAAACTAAAAGATGTATTCAAATTGTAGTAGAGGGTTTCCTTTTTTTGTTTCTGGTCGTGGACAGAAACACAGCTGCTTTACTGTTTCCAATACTCCTCATGAAGGTTCTTTATCAACCCTTTTTTTCGTTTAAAAAACATCAAAGTGACTTGCCCTCTTTTTACCTTAACGTTATTTTAACTACATTTTTATTAGTTATGTTTTTGAAAATGCCATCAGCACAAAAGCTGGGTTTCTTGTGCAGGGCGACAGTCTAGAGCAGGGCTTCTCAGCCATGATCCTGAGGACCCCCTGTGGCTGCTGGTTTTCATTCCAGCTGAGAGCTCTCAATTACTGAACTAGACCCTTAATTGTACTGATAATTTGCTTAGTTAAACCTTTTCACTTGTTGTCAGCTCTTACACAGTTGCAGAGTTCAAGTTAATTATAAAATGTTGCAGCTAACTTGAACTCAGCAACTGTTTAAGAGCTGAAAACAAGTAAAAAGGTCCAATTAATACATTATCAGTTCAGTTAAGGGTATAGGTAATGGAGAGGTCGGTTGAAACCAGCAGACACGGTGTACCCAGGACTGGGTTTGAGAAACCCTGGTCTAGGCTAAAGATCTGCTTTCTCCCTCACCCCCTCCAGTCCAACGCAGGCTTGAAACCAAAACTGAACTGCTCCCCCCCCCCCCTAGAGAAAGGGTGCTCCCTCCAGTCCAGGACAGGCTTGAGGCACGGAGACTGAACTGCTCCCTCCCTCACCCCCCTAGAGAAAGGGTACCCCCTCCAGTCCAGGGCAGGCTTGAGGCACGCAGTCTGAACTGATCCCTCCCTCACCCCCTAAGAGAAAGGGTGCTCCCTCCAGTCCAGGGCAGGCTTGAGGCACAGAGACTGAACTGCTCTAACATTAGCATGATGAAGAATTATAATAAAAACAGTACATTTTATCAAAGAGATTACGTTGCATATTCAGTGTGTATATAATGTATACATGAAATAGACCAGGACTTGTTTTATTAAAGTACTTGTTTAATAAAGCCAAAAAAAAAAAAAAATACTCCATGAACAACTATTGCATTGAATGCATTAAACAGAAGGACGTCTTTAAAAACACGCACCTGTTTAATCCCACCTGGTCCAGTGTGTTAGGTAGGGAAAGGTCAGGCATGTGGGGGTCACTATTTTCTGTTGACCCTTTAAGGCAGGGGTGCTCAATCCTGGTCGTGGAGGGCCTGTGCCCTCTTGGATTTTGACTACACTAAATTGATTAATTGGACCAGTTAAGCTTCTAATGATTGCTTGATTAGTCCAATTAGGTAATTTCAGGCACAGTTGCAACAAAAGCCAGGAGGACACCGACCCTCCAGGACCAGGACTGGGCAGCCCAGCTTTAAGGTACGCACAGAACTGAGCGTTTATTCAAACAGTTCTTGTAATATATTTGAGAGCGACTCATGCATTTGTAATCTGTGTAAAAAAAAAAAAAAATGCTTCCTACCTTCCCTTCTAAGCGTCGATCAGCCCCCATTTCCACCCTCTGATCCTCAATCTGTGCTCAGTTTGAAGTAGTGTCTTGGGCAAACTTTAGAATGCAGGCCCTCTTGCCCTGTGTTTTCTCGCTGTGCTTGTCTCGTGTCCACATCCTGGACTAGCTGCCATTGGGAAGGTAATCCTCCATTTAACGTTAATCAGGGTCATTGAAACCAACCCAGGGATGGAAACAAGACTCCCACTGCAGAGCAGTTTGATCCAATCCTGGTCTTACTATGAGATTAATGAGACACACCTGAGCGTGTTACCTGTACACCGGAGAGCTGATCAAGCACATATTAAAACCCATTTCCATTGAGTAGGCAAAGATTTTAAATGCAGCTTTTTTTGCTGGAGAATAAAAGCAATTGACAGCGTGATGGATCACAGCTTTTTGGCTGCTTGGTTTTGGCGCTCGGCCTTGGGGTTTCGTGGCTGACTCCAAATTGCGCTTGATGTCTCTCAGCTGGCAATGAGAGGCAGGCAGGAGGCAGGGAGCCAGCCAACCACAACCCCCCCCCCTTGATAGCATGACCATGTGTTCGGTGTAACACACACACAATGCCAAAATAAGAAAATAAACCACAAGACCTCTTAATGGTTTGCAGTTTACACAGTGAATATAAAGAAGCTGTACATATTCCAATACCTGTGTGCTTTACACGCATCTTCCATTTGCAAAGCCAGTTGGCACATCGCAGTGCCTTCAGTGAAACGCTGATGTGTGTAGCGTTCGGAACGCATGACAGCAGCAGTGTGTTCACATGAGTTTGCACTGACTGCTGGGGCTCCAGTGGTCTGTGAAGACGAGCTACTCCAGGCTTCATTGCAGAATGGGGTTTGCATCTGACAGTGCCAGCGTGCTGTGGATCCCAGCTCGGGGACCGGTTGGGGTTCAGTTTTTAAATGGGGATGTCATCTGTCTAAACTATTTGCGTGCGGAAAACAAAACGTTTTTGTTAGAGGTGCTGAATTGCCCGCTGACTGTTGCACGTATTGCACAGGCGTTGCCAGTGGTACCTCTGTGTGTGTTTCGCATTCATGGACAATCGAAACAATCGATTTGAACTGGGCTCCTCCTGGTTATAGAAGACTTTAACCGCTGGATTCTAACCCAGTCCTCCAAGAGGATTATACAGCATGTTAGTGAATTAACCCACTGTCTCATCTCACTTATATGGAGAAGCTTTGTCAATGCCTGTATAGTAAATTAACCAATTCTTTGACAATGAAGGAAGAATTCAGCTGGGTTTGAACCCAGTACTTCAGGGAGAACAGCCAGTGAATTAGTTCACTGCACCATCTCACTTCTTTGGGGAAACCCGCTTTATCAGTGACTAGAAGTTAATATTTAACTTGGCAGGCCTCATACAGCAAGTGAAAAACCTCAAGTTATTTGTTAGACATTATAATTGAAAGCAGCATCACACTGAAGTAAAAGGGTCTTTGTCATGTGACTTCACAGTTAGTGAAAGAGCATTAGACCCTTCTAGCATATCGGTTCACCTCTCGCTCCCACGACTCTCCGCGTCGGCTTTCTTAATCGAATATTTCTTGTAATTACAACTAAGGGATCCACAAACCTCTCCGCAAGTTTAAAATCGGCAGTCCTTACCTGTGCAGGTGCGCGCAGTTCCGCTCAGCGCCACACGGGGGCAGTAGGCATTAACCCGTCAGTGTCTGAGGTGAGATCAATGTGTATTCATGCAATGAAGTGCCATTATGTATATGGTAAGACTTGTTCTATTGTCCTGTATCATTTAAATGATTTATTTTGTATTTTTATTTCTTTTGAGATATATAAAAAAAAACATGTTACCTTAGCTATTGTTTACCTTTGATGCATGCAATAAACACCTCCATTAAATTAACACATCTCTGCTTCAGGAAATGCGGTTTATAAGTAAATAACGTGTATGTACGGATATTTATATCTGTAAAATGATTTGAATATAAATCAGCAAGTTCATTTGCAGGCTGTTTTAACAGTATATTTATTCATGTTGTGCAAAGCAGGTTTCCAGAATACTCTCGCGATTTCAAACTACCGCAATTCCTTCAGTTGTTTACTGTTTAATAGAAGCTCAATTCTGTAAAAATGTAAAAGTCAAATCAGCCAAACAGATAGTGACTTTTATCAATATACAAAACAGAAATTCAATCCAGTACAATTCACGCGTCTACAGCGCCTTTCATCACACACTAATTATTGCGCATGGGGTTGAATTTGGGTCCAAATTCGGTTCTGTCCCTTTCAGCTTTCTCATTCCCCTGCTTTCCATTAAAATTAAATAACATAACCTGTACAAAACAGAGTAGCTAGCGAGATACGGTAGACGGAGGGGGGTGTGATTAATCCGGCCGCTTTAGCTGCTCGATGGCAGCCTCAAGGGAGGTGAAAAAAAAAGAAGCGTCGGATTAAAAAGATGACAAGAAATGAAATTGTACCGTCAGAAATTTTGCTGACGCGGGAGCAGGAGCTGTCTTTGGGTTGCTTGATAAATCGTCGCCTCTTTCACGGGATAGAAAGCAGAGAGATGAAATGAAAATGGTCCGCGGGTATAATGAGTTGTTGGGGGGTGGATAGAGGGAGGGGGGCTGGGATATGGAATATAAATATCCCACGCCGTCAGCACAAAGCAGATAAAGAACAAATTGGTTTGGAAATTAAAAGTGGCAGGGGAAGAGCAATGGCAGGCGGTGGTGTGCGGCAGTGCCGGGCCGGTTCATTCTGTTAGAATAACGCGGAATGAAGCGGTACCCCTTCTGGACCGAGCCGGGTCCATGCGCTCCCAAACCGGGTCCTGGCGGGTCAGCAATCTAGCAGTTCCAAAGCAGTTATGGAAGATGCATTATGACTAACTTTACAACAGAACCAAACAAAACTACAAGGTCTGTCTCAAGATTATTCTTATTTCTTATTTTTCAAAGCACGGTTTAATCTAGGAGAATGTTTACCAGCACGTCTTTAAAAAAAAAAAAAAAAAAAAAAAACTTGTATGTATGGCATATAAAAAAAAAAAAGATTTTTTTCAGAACCTCTTATAAAAATGAGGGATCCGGAGAACGTCTTAAGAATCGGTGTACTTTTACATGGAACACGCGGGTCACGTTTTGTGATCAATCGATTAATGAATGACAATTCCAACACAACAGTCAGCGCGTCAAGGGTTAAAATCGCAGAACACGTATCGTTGGTTTTACAAAGTTGAGAACATTTAAAATCAGCTGAGGGGTTTGTTTGGTTAAATCAAACATTTCAGAAAGAGAGGATTTCACACACACACACAAAAAAAAAAAACACATCCAATAAAACGACCTTATTCATAATGAAAATATCCCAAAAAAACATTTGAATAGTTACTGCGCTGTTGAAGAACAAGCACACATGCACTTCCACTTTGTGACCACGAGGGGGCAGCAGAGTGGCGTAAACAAAGGTATCCTCTGGGCTACAGTGGACCTATGCTATGCCATGATCTCACTGTACTTTAAGCATTTGTATTGAAATCAAAATATACAAAGAAAAGAGCTATGTCCAGCTAAACAGCATCAAACAACTGAACAGCACACAAAGAAAGTGTGTTCCTCCATTCCTTCGAATTCCTCTGCTGCTGTTCCAGTTACCTGTTAGTTAAAAAACTACATTTCCCAGCATGCAGCTGTACGGCCATGTCACCATCACCCCTTCCACCCCCCCCCCCCTTCTCCAGAGCAGGCTGTCATGGCAACACAGGCGAGGCCTCCCACTTGGCAGAAAGGTGTTGATCTGGAAGTGACTTTTCAAACAGGTTGAGTCTCGCCCAGAACATCCAGGCAGCTTCACTGCAGAGAACTAAGAATGCGAGGAACGTGGAACACACAGATAGAGAAACACACACACACTGTAGATTCACTCTCCCTGTACAGCAGTATTAGGATTTCAAGTGGGATCTTTTGTGCTGTTACACACACTGTAGATTCACTCTCCCTGTACAGCAGTATTAGGATTTCAAGTGGGATCTTTTGTGCTGTTAAACTGTGCTGTGCAGGGAGCACGTCTACAGTAATGCTGCTGCCAGCTTCAACTGAATTTTTCAAATTCAAAGTGAAAATAAAGTCTAGCAAGTGAAGGGAGCTGCAGGAGTCATGCAGTCAACAAACGGAACAAACAAATCTATACCGTGGGTAACAAAAACTGAAAACGGCATGACCGGTTTGCAAAGCAGCAGAGCTTTTAAAATACAGCTGTTAGAGGAAGTGGGAGAAAACTCCCAACCCCACCCACAACTGCAGAACACAGTCAAACAATCTTTCTGAGTGTTCCTCATTGCAAAAACTCAAATACAATTTACTTTCGATTACCTGTGTTCAGGTGAGTTAATAAAACTATTGTAAGTGCAAAGCTATGATCGAGGGGGCAGCTGCATGTGGGCAGTGTGTGCTGCTAAAATGTTATATTGCCTGAGAAAGGGGTAATAAAATTAACAGACCTGACCTCCGAATGTTGCTGGAACACAGAGATAATAAGCCAGCAGCTGAGCTTTGCACTCAGAGGGGTGTAGAGACTGCAGCACTTGGAGGTGCATTGGAGAAGCATCAAGATCCTCCATGAGCACACACCAGCGCTGTGTCCACTGCTGCGTCCACTGCTGCGTCCACAAACTGGGGACTGACAGCACTGCTTCATTTCTGCTAATAACTAGACAATATTGTGCCTTTGATTATCGGGATCAATAAAGGAAGCTTGTTCAATCCTTGTTGTGTGCACTCCTTCACACACAAATACATCAATAATGTATAATAAGAGTTTACTACAGTAAAAACCCAGCAAAGCATAATAAAGCACAGTGAAAGCATAAGAAACAATACAGCAAACCACAGTAATGTAATCAACAAACACGGTCTAACTGCAAAGATACCGTGCAAAAATACCAGGGGAACGAAGGGTAAATCAACCAGTGTCTTCCTAGTGAATCGGCTGCTTGGGACCAGGTTTTGTTCTGATTCAAGGGACTGCCGCACTGCTTAATATTATTTTATCAGACGCCTTTGCCCGAGGAGATTTACAGCGTCTGTTATAAAGACTGGATGATTTCACCTAGATTACATAGGCCTGTGCCAGGCAACTGGAACTGAAGAGCACTTCCCGAACTCACAGTCAAAGCAACACAGACTTAGAAAAATTACAATTAAAACCAAAACAGAGTGACAGTAACTTCAGTAAGAAGAACTCAGTGATTGCAAACGTCACAAAAAGGGGGCAGCTAAAAAGAGAATGGCATTTGAGTATTCTAAATATTCTGTTCCCTTTTAAATCTAATTAACATGAATATACAGTCACAGACAAAAGCCCCCTTCGCTTATTACCATAATTCAAGGGAAGGGATTAAGGACAAGCCTTTAGTAAACTTGAACCACTTTTTAATAGAACAAAAAGCAAAATACACCATGTCTAGTATTTTAATATCTACTCTTTATCAAACAAACAAACCTATTTCATTTAAAGGATTCGTTTATGACAGAAGTACTGGAACCCGCGCTTTGGTATTTCGTGCGTGCTCCTTTTGCTTTGATTGGTGCGTTCAGACATTTATAAGAGTTCTTAAGCAGTATGTTGCATCTAGCTGGTGACACGCACACATACAGACACACGCACCCACTCACAGAGCACTGGCAGATAAACACACACACACTCCCTCGCACAGAGACACGCTCGCACACACGTTTGCTTATCCTGTTGTGAAGACTTTGTATCGACTGCCATACACACTGTAGATTTCTTATCTTACGCAATAATACAATAATGACAGTTCCAGGGGCTAAAGGAAATACTGCTCTTTTTTTTTTGGTTTGAAATATCTGTTTAAACATTACAGGGGTATAAGAGTTTCCTCCCTTGTAGGGATTTTTAAATTTTCTTTTACCCAGCAAGCACTGCAAACTATCACACACACACACACACATTAGGTATTAGGACCCCACACCCTGACACCCCCACACTGTAGATTCACCCTCCCTGCAGAAGGTATGAAATTTGGGTCCTAAGCACATACAACATTCACAACCCCCCCTCCCCCTTGTGTGACATTACGACCATCCCAGATCAGAATCTGGAAAGCTGAGCTGCGCTCAATTAAAGACCCCCCCCCCTTCCCCCCTTCCCATTCCTGCATTTGTGGAATTCTTTCCCACCAAGTTCAAAACATGGAAGAAGATTCCAGTTCAGATTCCATCAGAAGCTTATTATTTTGCTCTGGTGACAACCTTGTTTCGACACTTAAATACACATTAATAAAGTATCTGATAATGTTTGGGGCTTGATTTATGCGCATACAGTTTTATAAACTGCATCAAAACAGAACTGTTAAAAACTGCATTCGTTTTCTAAAGTGCTGTTTTTTTTTTCTTTAATTCCAATTTTATTTAGACTTTTACTTCTTCTAATTTGACAATTAAAAGCATTTTTGCCTCTCAATTTGTGTTTGATTACATTTGGTATTAGTCTGTCCAGTTCAGCGGTTCAGTTGGTATTTGTGTGAAGAAGCGCTCGTCTCATAACAGATTGCAAAAGCAACTGTGTTTCCATCCACGTGAGACCGGGCACTTCACCATTACTTTCCATCCAATTCAAACGGCTGCATTCAATTAGACTAGTGGCATTGCTGCCTAGCTACTAACAAACACACGCACAAACATTACTGTGTTGCTGCCGTGCTTGGGCCTTGCACTGAGATACTTGACTGCCACTTTTCCAGTGTCCTATTCGGTGCTACCACTTGAGCAAAGCTACAGAATGAGCCCTAAAAAGAACAGCTTGAATGGATAATATCCCAGGACTGAGGATCCAGTTGGTCACAGCACTCCTGCTCTCCGTCTTGAGAGCTACACCCTGTTGGTTTTCTCCACAGAGAAATGTGTGTTATTTTACTGGAGCAGAAAATTACCAAATCTCAAAAAAAACACACACTCAACATGCTTATGAAATATGAGCTCCGATGGCAGCCTAATGATACACACACACACACACACACAAGCATGGTATATCGATTGCCTGCTGCTTATTATCATGTCACTACTTTATGCCACTTCAAATAATGCGATCCCAGAATCTGCAGTAAACATGCAGTGTGGGCTTGTGCAGTGAAGCTCAGAAAGGCTGACAGCATTGGAATTCACACTCACATGGAGCTCTGATTTTATGACTCAAGTGGAGGCAGCTCTTAGAATTGAAGAAGAAATCAGAGCCAAGCTAAATAAGAACTCCTCCGGCAACAGCATTGTCCCGCTGTAATGCTGAGACATGCAAGAAGCACGAAAAGATTGCTCAACTTTTTATAGCCACAGAACTTACAAGCCTACAAGCAGATTTTTATTTTTTTAATCAATGTATCTACTTAATGATTTTCACTGGCAATGCAGATACAGTGGCAACGGCTGTGCACTGTCAGAGGGGCAATATTAGCAGAAGCTGCAACGGGACGAGGCTGCCACTGGCAGAATGGTACAGCAGCATGCCAACTATCCCCTTTCCAAACAGTCTTCCATGGCAATGCATGCAGGCAGTGGTACTGCAATGGCAATGCAATGGTTCTGTACCCATTGTGCTGGTAATGCTGTCATCTGCAGAACCTGACAGAGAAACTAAAAACAGTTTCCAGAGTTTCACAGATTTTATGAAACCGTGCGTTCCCATGTTCCTTCCCATAAACGCCTTTTTTACAGAAGACTCAAGCACGAAATAGTACAAAATAGAAAAAGACTTTTATTGCACAAGGAAACTAAACACAAAAAGCAAAAGTTACAGACAGTGTATGTGCGCTGCTCCTGTAAACCTCAATCTCTAAAGGGTTATAAAACCGCCTGCAAAGTTTACCGCAGACGTTTCCTTTGCTGTGTCCCCTGCTGTCTGTACTGCAGTGTTAGAGTTTGAAACAGCCGACTTTTTACATTTTTAATCACATAGATCAACTGCGCTGTGCACTTCTTAACATTTACTCGGGAGCGTTCGCCAGGAGAACAACAGAATCTCTAAGGATCGCAGTGTATCCAGACTACACTCTCACCTGCTATAATGCTGTTTCCACAACACTGTATTCACTTCAATCAGCACCACTGCTGCAGGACGCAGAGTGTTTAGGAGTCTCTCTGCTGGTGAATTGTCCCCAACAAAACTTGACAAGAAAGGATTCCCAAGTTGATTTATCTAAGATTTATGAACAAAAATATAAAAAACTAAATCGGGATTATTGTGAAAAAATAAATAAAAGATGCTATATGGACAAAATGGGACACAGCGAAGGTAAAGCAACAAGCTTCTCGTAAACACTGCAGGGTTCTGGAACACATTCCTCAGACCGAGGATAAAAAGCAGCCGAGCCCTGTGTTGAAATCTGCTTCTACAATGAAGTCTAGAGCCGGGGGGAGGGGGCAAAATATATTTGAATACTCAACAAGCGTTTGCTTGAAATGTTGTCAATGTTCCCGTTCGTTGTAACATGGTTTATAAATTAATCAAATACATGTGCATGACGTCTGCAAATATGCAATGCAATTGCAAAATGCAAACATTACAGCCCCCTCTGCAAATAACACACAGTACATTACAGCCCCCTCTTCAAATAACACACAGTACAATGCAGCCCCCTCTCATAAGCTGTTCAGTGTCTGCAATTGTCCGTAACAAGGCTTTTTTTGGAAGAAACGAAAGCAAAACGAACAAAACAAAACAATGACTGGCATTATTTTTTTTTTTTGTATTATTATTTTCAGTGTCTATTACAAGCCTTGCCCGTGACATGGCAATCCGTATCTGCGCAGGCGGCCCCAGTCCGTCAGCGAGGCTCGGCACTACCCTGGTATCCCAGCGCCCTCGTGTTGAATCACTCCGAGCAACTCCAGAGAAACACACACACTCCTGTGCTCCTGGGTAACCTTGATACAGAGATTCTCATTGCATTCAGGTTTCAAACACCTCTTCGGATCATGTTCCGGAATCCTGACATTCCCAACATGTCGCATTCCCCCCCCGATAAGAGAACCACTGCCACTAGTACCTTGAGATCTGTAGGCACTGTTTTTTACACAGTCCCATCTGTTGATCAGCACACTGTGCGGCTTTATTAAGTTCATTTAGGCTTTTTTAAAATTTTAAATAAATGCTCCCAAGCAAGAGATTCTCTCTTTGCAAAACACATTTAATCATGGCACCTTTGCATAGATTACCCTGTATAGTGGCACCTCCATGTGGTGACATTCAAAGAATTACCTGGCCAGGTAGTGATTTCACCGTTGCATTTCTCTTTCCTTTTAATTATTTTTTTTTATTTTTAATTTATGAGCTTCAGGGGAATAAGACTTCAATGAAATCCACATGGAGTATTTCGGTGCAGGAGTTCTGGGGGATAAATCTATGTCTGCCATGCTACAGTAAAGAGAGGCTGAATGCAGCTCTGCTTTGTCCAGTGTTTGAAGATTAAAAAAGCTGCTACCTCTTTATATATATATATGAAATCCTGCCCCGTTGCTCAACCTGCTCTCAATCGCTCCCAAGCGCCGCGGCTCGAGGCATGATACAATTCTGCTGCGTTTGTATTAGACTGTGCTTCCAGGTTTCCAGTTTTGTCACGTCTGTGCTGCCACACCCAGACTGCCTGCAGGTAGACCCGCCCCTCCGTGTGTTTGGAAAGGGCTGTCATTGTGAACCACTTGCTCAGGTCAATACATTTTTCTCCCGTGCTTGTTTCGTGCGGCCGTGTCTTATTGGCGAGTTTTGTTTTATAGGGGTGCTTGGTAAAGCCAACAGTATTTATAGTTATTGTTTAGCGTGCAAGTGTCTCTGATGTGGAATCTGTGATAAATAAATATACAATAATTGCTAGACATCGTCTGCATATTTAAAACAAAAATGTGGTTACTGCACCTCTACTCTGCCCTGTTTATTTATTTATTTATTTTTTTTTATTGCTGGCAATGCAGTTGAAATGAAACTGGAGAAGTTTAAAAGTTTGCCTTGCTGGTTGGATATTTCCTTGTAACTACTTCACGAGTAGACTAGAACAATGTTTTGGAAGAATCTAAAAAAGAAAGCAGAAGGTTTGTGCAAATGCTTGTGAATAAAAGCATGGCTTTCAAAATGACAACACTGTAAAAGCATATAAATAATGTACAAGACGCCTGGGCCGTGGTCCCATTTCCTTCTCCTAAATCTTATTTTTTTCTTAAATACAATTTACAAGGACAGCAAAAACATAACCTTGAGAAACACTATCCTTTCAAGAGGTCCTTTACACAGTTCATGGACAAAAACGTCTCTAACTGTTGCAGACAGGAAACGAGCTGAGGCACAGTACAGCTAGCTGGGCTCCCTGCCACTGCTATAGGCTGTGATTATCTTGAGACTTACATCAGCGCTGTTGTAAGAGGATATGCTGCTCACAACACAAACCATTCCCCTACGTCCCTCTCTTTCCATTTGTCTACCGTCTCCAGTGCAATCCCAATCTGGGAAAAAAAAAAAAAAAAAAAAGAAAAAAAAAAACCTTCCGAAAACAAATAACGTATTGCATTCGTCGTGCAGAAAAGAAAAAACGAAACCGGAATCTCTCGTTTCGGTTGCAGAAGTGAGCAAACGCTCCCTCTGCCCGCTGGGGAAATACAACGGTATTGTAATGGACGTACGAGAGAGCTGCGCCTCTTCCTGGTGCAAAACGAAAGTCCTCTGATGTTGAGCGAACTTTCAAAAGGCGAAGCCACTCTGGAGGACGGAGATCTAAATTGTATTCAATTACAATTTGTGTTAAACGAAGGTCCCAGGTCCGGATCGAGCTCCTGCCTTTCCCTCACACCAGGGAGTTGGAGTGGGAGTCGGGGTTCCCGTTCTCGGAGCGCAGGGCGGAGAAGGCCACGGCGGGCGTGTCGTCGCAGGACCGGTGGCGCCGGCACACATAGCACAGGATGCGCTTGAACGTGTTACGCATCTCCTTGTCGCGGTACGAGTAGATGATGGGGTTGACCAGAGAGTTGCACTCCGCCAGCACCAGAAAGTACTTCTCATAGAGCAGGACATTGCAGCTTGTGCAGTCCACCCCATCCAGAATGAGGATAACCAGCCCAGGGGTCCAGCAGATCACAAAGGCACCTGAACAGAGAGACAGAGAGAGAGAGAGAGAGAAAGAGTCAGCACAACAGCACAGTCACCCCCAACTCCACAACGCTCAGGACCATGGGTTCAAAGCCACCCCACTTTTCACTAGTGCTGGGGCATGCACGGAATTTTCATGCTCGGATATTCGGTCATAATTTAAATATTCGTTCATTTTAAAAAAGTAATAAAAGCCATAATATTGCTCAGAACTCAGACGGCATAGCAGCAGGGGCAGGGGGGCGTGACCCGTGTGTGTGCCTTTATTTTACAGCAAGACGTAACAATATTTAACAAGTTAAAATAGAAAAATATCCCAGAAATAAAGAATAAGTTGTGTAGGACTTACCCAGGGAATTAACTACAAAACAAAGGATGCCAAATAGCAGTTCAAGTTAAACGTTGCTTTGTTTATTGTCGAAATACAATTTTTGTTTTTGTTTTTGTTTATTCATTCCTCGCCATTGCCAGTTCTTCACAGTAAACAGCAGCCATCGACACGTTTTCACACAGTAATAACGCGAGCTTTACTTGTTAAAACTGTGCAATGCACTAGTAAGACCTCATCTTGAGTATTGTGTGCAGTTCTGGTCACCTCGCTATAAAAAAGATATTGCTGCTCTAGAAAGAGTGCAAAGTAGAGCGACCAGAATTATTCCGGGCTTAAAAGGCATGTCATATGCAGACAGGCTAAAAGAATTGAATCTGTTCAGTCTTGAACAAAGAAGACTACGTGGCGACCTAATTCAAGCATTCAAAATTCTAAAAGGTATTGACAGTGTCGACCCAAGGGACTTTTTCAGCCTGAAAAAAGAAACAAGGACCAGGGGTCACAAATGGAGGTTAGACAAAGGGGCATTCAGAACAGAAAATAGGAGGCACTTTTTTACACAGAGAATTGTGAGGGTCTGGAATCAACTCCCCAGTAATGTTGTTGAAGCTGACATCCTGGGATCCTTCAAGAAGCTGCTTGAAGAGATTTGGGGATCAATAAGCTACTAACAACCAAACGAGCAAGATGGGCCGAATGGCCTCCTCTCGTTTGGAAACTTTCTTATGTTCTTATGTTCTAACTCTTAGTTGCTGAACAAGCAAACAAAACTGAAATTGAACTCGCCATTTTGGTTCTCGTTTATTCCATTCCACATAACAGAAAGTCACCACAAAAAAAATATTAAAAAAATCACTAAACATTTCCAGCAAGTTGGGCACTGTTTAAGCGAGGCATTTCAGAATGGCGTGCTTGCCTTTCTGTCCCATGAGATTCTGACTCACTCTAAAGCAGCCCAACACATTTTTGACCCACATGGCTTTCCACAAAGATCACTATGCTTGCGCATAATCTGGTTTGCTTACTTTTTGCCGTCTAAAACTTTTCAATAGAGGCTCGAGCGTGGCGGTGTGGATCATCAGCACAGCCCTCTGTTGAATAAGCCCTTGCTGAAGAGCTTGATCATGGCGGGTAACAGTTAGAGCATATATGTGACGGGCAGATCAGCGACAGATTACTTACCTCATCTTCCATACTAGAGCTACCATTGCTGGTCCCCTAGTGGCAGCACCCCTCATCTTCCATACTAGAGCTACCATTGCTGGTCCCCTAGTGGCGGCCACCAACATTGCAACCCGTTGTACGAGGCTGCCTGCGAGAGGCTGTACCACAGAAATAACCCCTTAATATCCGAGTTCTGAAGCAATTCATTTTGAATTCTGCCCTGTTAATTCGTCGTGATTTCAAAATAATTTAGAATCCCCCGATCCCCTCCATCTGTTCCTAATTCACTGTTTGTTCTTCACTAATTCATACTCTCTTACTCACCCACCAGGGGATTGAGAGAAGTGTTCATTCATGAATGCATGCTTGCCTTATACATGTGATCAACAGCATGGAATGAATATGGGTAATTAAATCCACATTTAACAGGGCTGAATTCAAAATGAATTACTCTGAGGAAGCGCATGGGTGTTATTTATTTGGTATTCAGTAGGAATTCATTATGAATTTGACTTATTTATTATTTTAAATAAACAGGACTGACCGCTCCCCTGCACTGGATGCCTGAGTTGTTTATTTGTGAGGTTGGAAACGTTATTGGGTGCCTTTCCACGAGTGACAATCTGGAGTACAAAGCTTTGAGAATCCAGCCCAAGAAGTCATTCTAACTCAAACTGAACAACACAGTCACATTTTACATCAAATCTCAAATTAGGTAGCTCAATTATTTTTTGCTGGCAATAAAAAAAACAAGCTTTAAAATGATACCACTGTTATTTTTATGTCAGCCCCCCACTAGCCCAAATGCTATCGAAAAGGTGACTTTCCCCATCTTCAGACACCTTCACCCCACCCAGAATTGGGTCAACCTGAGCTAGAATTAGCCTGACACCTTCTGCATTGCACATTTGTGTTTTTGAAATGTATCTTACATTACCACAGGCAGCCACTGTAAAAAACGCTGCACCTGAGTGTAACGCTTCCACAGTACTGATAAAGAGACAGACAGACAGACAGACAGACAGACACCCACCCCTGTTCTGGAGAAAGACGCGTAAGTTAAACTTCCAGGCCTGTACAGAAAGCCCCAGGCAGAGAAACGGTACTTCTTCCAGTCTGGACTACACTCAAAAAAACCAACCCGCCAACGCACAACAGTGCACATAACAGAGCCTAATAAAGAAAAACAACACCAGCTCAGCTTTCAGAAAAAAAAACACAAACGGGACTTCCAGAGATTACCAGGAATCATGGGCAGGATTTCCTGAGACTTATCTCGGTACACTGGGGTCAGCCAGGATGTGTACTAATTAACCATGTCGATTCCCGGAACTTGTGCATTACTTCAATGCTAGTAACGACAGTACCTTCTTGAAGACGTACAGCCCCCACAGTGGTCTGACTAATCTCGAGCTGCACTGCTAGACAGTAAAATGCTGATTGTGGTTGCCTGACGATGATAGCCTTTTAAAGGAAAGCAAAGTGCAACAAAGCACAGAGTGAAAGCAAGCTGAAGAAGACTAGGCTCAGCCAGTGCCTTTACCAGACAGTACTGACTTCAATCTGTATAGGATCCCTCAGGAGCAAGCATCCCAGGGCGCTTCACACAAACACACAGCAAGCCAAGAGAGCTCCAGACTGCGCGCTAGCGAAAGGCCAGAGCAAAGAGATATGTTTTAAGCTTAGGATTTCAAAATACGGACTCAGTATTCTGGACAGAAGCTGGCAGTGATCGTGGAGTTTCAGAACTAAACACCCTCGCACCGGACCAATAGCTTTTTAATAGAGTTCTTGGAGTTGCCACGAGACCATTCCAATTGTGTCTTATTAAAACTCACAGTAAAACCAGGAATGGATCAAACTGCTATGCAATGGGAGTCTCACTTCCATCCCTGCATTGGCAGATCCCAAGGGTGCGAGACGGTTTGTAGGAAACTCAAGCAAATAGACAGGCATCTAAAAACAGCGACTGTTTCCCTTTGTAAAAGTTTGTTTCATTTCATAGTTTCTCTTCAGTGCTACTGCATGTCTTAAGGCGACGAGGTCTATTCAATTGATCTAAAACAGAGGTGGGCAATCCCGATCCTGGAGGGCCACTCCACTCCAGGTTTAACAAGTAAAATGAGATGATGAACTACTGCAGGGTCTGAATGGAAGTTTAATTGGGTCAACAATTTAGAACAGGACTGGAACAAAGACCAGGAGTGGAATGGCCCTACAGGACCTTGCTTGACCAAACCGGATCTAAATGCCGACACCATTCCCCATTCATGTATTAAAAAAATATATATATATACACATTTAAAAAAATGTACAAAGTTTTTTTCTTTTTTTTTCTTTTAAAAGCTCTCAGACTCACCGAGGATTATGGTGACAGTTTTCATGAGGTTGACTACAGTTTCCTTCTGCTTGGGATGGGAGGTATGCTGGGACATGCGCAGGGTCTTCCTCTTGACGTACACGAAGATGTGGGTGTAGACCCCCACCATGATGGCAAAGGTGAACAGGTTCAGCACCCCCCAGAAGATCAGGTAGCTGCGGCTGTAGAGGGGGGCCATGCTGGAGCAACCATTCAGGTCACACAGGCAGTTCCAGCCCATGATGGGGATGAGGCCCATCAGGATCGCAACCAGCCAGATGCACAAAATCAGGAAGATGACACGCTGGTTGGTCATCTTGCTGTGGAGCTGCATGGTGAAGATGGTCTGGTGGCGTTCCACAGCCACAGCCAGCAGGTTGGCCACAGAAGCCGTGAGGCTGGTGTCCAGCAAGCCCTGGCGTACGAACCACTGGTCCGGTAGGAGCTTGATGGTCCATGGGCCCGTGTGAAACATGAGGTACATGTAGGCAATGCCTGCGAAGAGGTCAGCGGCTGCGAGGTTGGCCAGCAGGTAGTAGATGGGGTAGTGGAAGCGCTTGTTGATGATGATGGCCGCCATGACCAGGATGTTGGCCAGCATGACGATGAAGCACACCGTGAGCCCCATGCTGACCACCAAGTAGTCCTTGGACTGCCACTGAGAGCTGATGTTCTTGGCGCTCCTGTTGTAGAAGAACAGCAAGCTCTCGTTGTAGTAGCACTTGGGAATGTTCTCCATCCTTCCTTCCCCCGACTGACCTCTTCCCTACTTTCCGTCCTGCTGGAGTCTCTTCGTCAGCTGCTACTGTCCTTCAGGAGTGTGGAACCAGACCTTTGGAAACAATGAAAACAGAGAAGTCAGCAGCTAGGGGTGAGCCTGTATAAAACTGTCATGGCCTGATAACAATCAGATAAAAATACCATGATGACCTTGACATCACGGTACACAAATCACAAAAGTTATAAAACGAACGCTTTCTCCAAATGAAGAAACACTCCACTGACAGTCTAAACCTGCAAATCTTTCTTTATCTAACTGTTCTTCAGCTCTTTGCAGTGCTGTTTGTTCCTTCTTCCTGATGTGTCTGCCGAGCTGTGTGGCGTTTACGACGTACGAGTTGCAGCGCGAGGCTAGGCGAGAAAGCAGAGGAGTGCTTTTGTACAAGATGTTGAATTTAAAAAATAATAATTTAAAAAAAAAATATCGTCAAATGGAAAGTGTTCAAAGGAACATGAACCGCTGTATCAATCAATCAATCTTTATTTTATATAGCGCAAAAAAAAAAAAAAAAAAAAAAGATTCCGACATACCCCTACACTATGCCAGGTATCTTTTATTAAGAAATTTCTAATTAACACTAGTGCTAAAATCAGGGCTTCTCAGACTCGGTCCTACTCGGTCGAAGTTAGCTATAACATTCGATAAATAACTTGAACTGCAACTGCTTAAGAGCTGAAAACAAGTAAAAAGGTCTAATTAAGCAAATGATCAGTTCAATTAAGGGTCTAGTTCAGTCATTGAGAGTTCGGTTGGAATGAAAACCAGCAGCCACAAGGGGTCCCCAGGACAGAGTTTGAGAAGCTGTGCTAAACTGAGAAATACTAAAACAAAATGTATGAAATTCAACAGCTGTTTATGAACTTAAACAGCTCAATTCAAAAAGATGGAAATAAGTTTCACCCATCCCAGGTTTTACTGTGAGCTTGATGAGCCAAGTGCAGAGGAAGCAAGCTTGGCTGTGTCTTATTAAACTCATAGTAACACTGCTGTGCAACGGGAGTCTGAATTCCCTTCCTGCAATGACTTCAGATTCTGGTGCACAGGTAACTGGTGAAAGCTGGAGTTGTGTCTTGCTAAATTCCTGTTTCATGAAGCTGGTGGATTATAAAGGCGTGCCGGATGTTCCTCATCTTCTCCCTGGCAGGTGCACAATGGCCTCTGTCACGTAACCCTGTGTGAGTAGCTGCAGCACCTTTTGTCCTCCAGCACATCTGTTCCCTGCTTATTAATTCAGTTCGGAGTTTGAGGGTTCATTGAATTGTCTGACAATCAGCATGCATGCATGTGCGTGGGTGCGTGCGTGTGCGACATCGGCTTATCAGAGGTGCTGCTTTTGGTGAAAATGAATCAGAAAATGAATCAAATTTTTTTTTTGAAAACTACACTTGTTTTTGTTTTTTGTGTCCGTTTTGGTTTTTTGAAATCAGAATTACTTAGAATAACACCACAGGATTATTGTGTGCCTGTAACTGCATGGACCATACAAGGTTTTACTCTAATTTACTATTATTATTATTCCTATTAAAATAGAGATTTGCACTAGTGCCCACTATTATTAAGGTGCTGGTAATGACAGCGCTGCAGAGCTGAGAATGGAGCGTTTGCAATTTGACTAAAGGCAAAGCGTGTGTGTGTTTTTTTTTTTTTTGCTTTTTTTAAAATCGCGAAATATAAAAACAGAAACATTGAGGTCATATTGAAATCGAGACTCATGCAAACATGTGTTTAGTTTTGACTTCTCTAATAGAAAACATCCCACACCACTCTGTGAAGGACTTCAAAGCTGAAGCCGGCACACAGCTCTGTGGGATGTTTTTTTTAAACTTGCATTCAACATTTGCACAAACTATTTGAATTGGAAATTCAAATAGTTGATTGAAAAACAGGAATTGTCTGAAATTAAGAAATAACCCAATATATTAATGCTTAAATAATAATAAAATAAATAAATAAAAACATAAAAAAGAAGCATAAAATTGTTCCTTTCTAGATTTCAAAAAAAAAAAAAAAAAAAAAAAATCACATTTTTCATTGAAGCAAAATACTCCACAGAAATAAGCTGCACAACCTTCACTGACCCTGGGTGAAGTACAAGGTTTTATGAGACACAAATTGCACCACCTGATCGCTGCACATGACTTTCCCGATTTGCACTGCAATCAGTACAGTGCAATTCCATTTTAATCGCACTGCGATGTGAATCGCTAAGAACAGGAAGCACAGTGCTGCAGATTTCTCTCTCCTGTCAAGTTTCATTTGGGTCACTTTTTAAAACAGAAAGGAAATTACAAGCATCCGTTGTGCAAAGGCTAAACTCACCACAGTCTAGCCTTTGCACACAAAACTAAGATGTTACTGGTTTTATAACCCAGACTGTTTTATTTGCCTTTTCACAAATCTGGTACATGACATACAAGGTGGAGATGTTGAACAAAATAGAGATTAAAAGGGTACATAAGGACCTTTTTATTTTATTGTTACATGTTCCCATGTGTTGCTACAACTGTTTACTAAGGTGTGTGTACTGTTTTTATTTTTTGACCACTTTTTTTAAACTTTTAAATTGCATTCCCTGCCTCAAGATGGCTTCTCCTGTACCTGCATGGATCTCTCAGAACTACATTTCCCATCATCCTCCTGCTCACTGGTAAATCCATCTCAGTTACACATGTGAGCAGTGGGGTGTGTGAGCTATGCATCAGCTGCAGAGTCACTTACAACAGCGTCTCACCCGAAAGCACAGGAGGTTAAGCGACTTGCTCAGAGTCACACACAGTGAGTCAGTGGCTGAGCTGGGATTTGAACCAGGGACCTCCTGGTTACAAACCCTTTTCTTTAAACACTGGACCACACAGCCTCCTGTAATCCTGATCATGGGAAATGTAATTCATGGTAGGTCCATGCAGGTACACAGGAAGCCAGAGGCAGGGAATGCAATTTAAAAGTTTAAAAAAAGTGGTCAAAATGTATAAATAAATAAATAAATAAATAAATAAAACAATAAACACACCTTATGTTGTAGCAACACATGGGAACATGTAACACAATAATATAAAAAGGTCCTTATGCACCGTTGTGAACAGGCTGGCTGTAGGGTGACATCAAGCCAGAAAGGAGTACACAGAGACAGGCGGTACTGGCAGGTGAAACGGAGACGCTGCGGCGCTCAGTGTGTTTCATAAACACACAGGAAAATAAAAGAGACTTACACAAAACAGCACACGGCACTTCAGGCCAAAAAATTCAATTACTAATTCATTATTCACTTGAATCCCGGCACGTGAACTCATTTGTGCAACCCTGTGCTCACATACTACTAAATACTTTAAATGCACGTGAAGTGTTTGTGCAATCACCGTGCCTAAATACTACTATATATTTAAAATCACTCGTGCTACACAGACACATTTATATCCCGTGCAGCAATATCTATACACCAACATTAACACGCCACACATCACACAACACACACATGGGCGGGGAGCACTGCCACGACCCTTTCAAACAGATCTGACCAAAACCTGTGTCC
>NW_024472351.1:0-94727 GCF_017654505.1 Polyodon spathula | reverse complement strand
CAGTTTTGGGGGGGGGGGGGGGGGGGGGGATATGAAGACAAAAAAAACAAACACTTTACAGTAGTACATTCTACAGACAGAAAAGCACAATACCTGTGCTCTGGACATCATTGGATTTCTGTTTTTATGTTCAATATCTATATTGTGTGTGTACAAGTCAAAAGTGTAAGGCAGACAGTTTCAGTGTGTACGAGACCCACACCCAGTCCCTTTTCTCTTCCTGTATCCAAACACGTCTGCTCAGACAGGTTCCATCGGCCATTAGTTTCATTTCCAACACCCCCCCCTCCCTGCACCATCCCCCAAAGTAACACTACAGAATCAAGGATTCGTCAGAAACAAAATTCTAAACGGTACTTTCAAGAGTCTGGATGGAGAGGCAAGCTGGAGTCTTGACTTTAGAAAAGATTCTCCTCGAATATTGCCATCAAATCACTCTGGAAATTCATGTCAATGGTAGCTGCCATCTGTGGAGAGAAAAGAAAAAGCAACTCGCGTGAGACCAGTACACAGCACAGTTAATGTATACAACTGCTTAAAACCCTGTTCTATACTAAAGAAAAGTTCAGTAGAGCATGATGATATTTAACCGCTAGGTGCGTTTCCAATCCAAAATTCACAAAGCATTTACTACCATGCAAAGTCTGCGTCATCTTTTTGGTGAAGCAAGAAATAAAACTGCTAAAACAGCAGGATCCTCTATAACAATGATGAGCCTGTGTTTGGAGTGGAAGTAAAGATAGCTGCACTCACCGCCTCCCTCCTCCTCCTCTCTTGCTCTCGTTTCCTCGCGAGCTCCCTCTGCTGGTCTAGCATGGACTGCGATGACTGTTGCTGCTGCTGCTGCTGCTGCTGCTGTGAGCTTTGTGGCTGAGTCTGAACAGATGGAGACTGGGCTGCTTGCTGCTGCTGCTGCTGCTGCTGCTGCTGCTGCTGCTCCTGTCTTCTGCGTGCCTCTTCATGGGCTCTCCGGACATGTTCCAATGAGTCTTCATCGTCACGATTCCTGAATAAAGCAAAACAGAAAAACATTGTTTTAGTCTGCAAACTTGTCAGACATACCTACTAATGTTATCCTCACTTTGGATGGCGCTACAGTTACAAACAGACATCAAAATGTTGGAATACTTTAACAAACTTACCAAGATTATTTTGACGATCACTATCAATATTCTATTTTATAGTTATGGATGGACCACAATATGAAAGTAATACTTAAAGATTATTTGAGAAAGTTCAGAATAACTATTTGCTCCATCAACCTCAAATTAAATTAAACCATTTATAGAACACAACCTGGCTACACCTATAATTACAAGGGAGCAATGTGTTCCTTTTGTACTGACAAACTGGACTTCCAGTTTTGTACGATGCAGGCAGTCTGGGTAAGTGTGTATTCCCTGGCTCATCCCCACCCCCCATCTCCTATTCTACAGTGCTGTCTTGGTAAAGCAGTACAGACAGACCCACCTCATCCTCCCCTGCTCCCTCCGGACTCGGTCCTTCTCTGCCTGCTCTGCTTGAGCCTTCAGAGCCTTCTCCCTCTCTTCCTTTTCACGCGCCGCTCGCCTGAACTGCTCAAAGCTGTCACTTGAGGACTTCACAGTGGAAGCCGGTGTCGAGGTGGACTTCTGTACCAGGCTGGCCCACGAACCCATGTTCTTGAGTTTCAGATCCTGCGAGGAGGAGCAGGGAGAGAAAGGGGAGGGGTTCAGCATCCAGCTCGATCACAATTATAATGTATAGACAAACGTTTCAGCAAGGGCATTCTTCAGTGTACTGTTTGTATGTTGTCATGTGCTAATAAAGGGTTTCCTTGCAGAAGAATGTGGTACGAGAGAGGGGTTCACATCTTACCACATCACGAGTCACACTTCAAAGCTGGAAGCATTTAGCACGAGAGATAAAACAGAAGCATCTTTGCTTAATGCACAAGGCAGCCGTCTAATATTTTTATACTGTGCATCAGGCCATTCAACATTGTCTGCATTCTTTTAACACAACATCTCACAAGATGGCATTTTATTTTCCACATATCTAAACTTGGTAAAAACTAAATTGAGGTTGAAAAGACCTGCAGAGATTCATCACAAGAAACACTTGGTCTTGCAACAACAGTTGGGACTTTATACATGATATTTCAGAAACGCATAGGTGCGCTACCTTCTTAGGTGCTACGGGTGTTTTAGGCTCTTGTTTCAGCTTGTCTTTGTCCTGAATGGAAGGAGGGGGGCCGCTCTGCTCGGAGGGCCGGATGACAGGGCGAGACCCCTCCATAGGCTTCATGTCTGACCCTGGAACGAGGAACGCCAGTTAGGGGCTTCGCAGGAATGATGCAGATATGATCAATTTACCTGGGATCACATACGCTCTTATAATTGGATTCACCCAGGTGGACATCAAGGCACTGCTAATAAAATTTTTTGGGGGGCTACAAATGCTGCCCCCCACCCCCCCACATCTTTATTGGTAGATGTATAGTTCAGGTTTGCAGATAGAAAAACCAGAGACGCAACTGAATAAACTGAAAATGTCTAAAAATGGGTGTTGTAAAGGCCAAAATCTTGTAGTTACAACTGATTTGAGTCCAACACTCAATATTCAAACCTCCGAAAATCCATGAAGGGTTCGGAGCAGTCTAGCTTAAATTAAATATTTGAATAAAACAAAAAATTCACCGAAATCTTGGTTAAAAGTCTCCTCCCCAATACTCTCCAACCTCCTCCATTCCTCTGGGACTCACTTGGCTGACTGTGTGCAGGAGGCTTCATGCTATCCGGGTGCTTTGCTGGCTCCTGTCGCACAGGTGGGCTGAAGGTCTCGGTCCGGATCACTGGAGAGTGCATCTTCTCCTCCTTCACTCCCACCAGCGCCTGGGACTGCACCACTGACTGGTGTCTCTGCTCCTGTAACGGGAAAGGAGCCGCGTGAGCTCGACTGAGTGCCCCCACCACACACTGCTTGGTAAAAAATGTGTTCCTATGGATTCTAGGAATAATCAACCTGCCTCAGGTACAGCATTACTGAGTTTAAGAGCAGTCTGGTGACGACTGAAAGCACAAGCCCACCTCATTCCTGTCCCCTTGTGCGAATGCTTATCAGTTCAGCTTTTACCTGTTTTTTAGGTTGCACATTCTGCTGAGGCGATGACTGGCGGATCATGGTCTGAAACTGTGGCATCTGTGGGGAATGCATCATTATCGGCGATGGAGCCTCCCTCGGGTGCCCTGAAATTAAAATATTTCCACTTTTTGTTCAACAGGCAACAGCCTTGTTTCCGAACACATTCAAAACATCCAACTCCAAGATTCCACCACATTTTACTTAATTGGCTTCACTAAAATTGGTTCACTTTAGACTTCAGCTATTTATTTTTATTTATTTATTTTTTAAATACTGCAAGCCTGCCTTACTGAGTGTAAGCTTTTTGAACCATTTTGACTTGAAAATTATTAGCCTACGCACCAAACAAACTTTTTAAATTTGAACATAAGGATGGAGATTCGCCAAACATTGGTGTACACTAAAACAATTCCAGGACAAGTGCTTCCAATTGTTGACAAAATAAATGTTTCTGCATCCTTCTTGCCCGCTATTTTAAGAGAGAGTACATTTTCTACTAGTTTCTGCAATGCTGGAAGCAGGTTGCTTTACCCATTCCCACGCAAGGCACGCAGGCCCTCTCACTTGACTTACCGGTCGGGTAAGGGTCTGGTTTGTGCTGCCGAGGGGAAGGGTTGTGCTGCGGCGGCGGAGGCGGAGGCGGATGGTGGTGCTGCTGCTGCTGCTGATGGGGGAGGTGGTGCTGTTGGATGACGTGCTGTGGTTTTGCCTGCTGGGGCTGCACTGGGGGTTTGTGTTGTTGCTGCTGCTGCTGCTGCTGCTGCTGCTGGGGAGGTGGGATGTGACCAGGGTACTGCATGTGTAGGTGTCTCTGTTGATGCTGTTGCTGAGTGACTGGTGGCTGTTGATTGTGGTGCTGGTGGGGGTGGTGCTGCTGCACTGGGGCTGCCTGTGCAGGTTGAGACTGGACCTGCACAGAATGCAGGAGAGGGGTCTGTTGCTGTTGCAGCTGAGCTTTCTGCAGCTGCTGCAAGTACAGCTGCATCTGGCTAAGCGGCATGATGTGGTGGGCTGGGGAGGGCTCGTCGTCATCTTCCAGCAGGGCTTGGGGAGGCTGGGAGGAGAGCAGGTTCTGTGGGGTGAGTGTGGGAGACTGAGGTAGGGGTCTGTGTGAGGGGGCAGGGGGAACAGGGGAAGGGGGCGGGTGCTGCTGGGGAGGGGGCTGGTGTAGGTGGTGGTGTGGCAGCTGGTGGTGGGGTTGTGGCTGCTGCTGTTGCGGAGGCTTGGGAGGTAAAGGAGCTGCTCTGTTGCTGGGTCTTGAGGGCTGCTGGGGCATGGCGTTGTGCAAAGCTAAGAGAAATATATACATTTGTTAACACACACACATACATACATACATACATATTATATATATACACACACATATATATATATATACATACACACACATACACATATATATATATACATATATATATATATATATATATATATATATATATATATATATATATATATATATATATATATATATATACATACACACATACACACACACACACACACACACGCACTCATCAGAAGTTTACATAGCCCAGTGGAAATGTATAATGTCTAAAAATCTCAAACAAATTATAGGAAAAATCTTTTGTAGCAAAAGTTTTGCTTTTGTGGATGAGGAACAAATGTCACAAGAAGTAGATTTCTACAATTATTTACTATAGTAATTTTTTTTGCAAAAGTCCAAAAATGAAATTAATAGCTAGTTGAGGCACCTTTAGCAATAATAACTATAGGATGAGCTTTTAGCATGATTCTTTAGTGATTTTTGACCATTCTTCAACACATAACTCTTCCATTTCATTCAAATTGAAGACCTCTCTTGTGCACAGCCGCCTTGAATTCATAACAATGATTCTCAATCAGATTTGGAGCGGGACTTTGACTCGGCCATTCCAGAACCTTGATTTTATTCTTCTTTAACCATTCTGAAGAGTTTGATGTGTGCTTTGGATCGTTGTGTTGGAATGTCCAGTTGCACTTCAAAGTTTTGGAGTGGAGGATTTCAGATTGGCCAATATCTTTTGGCATGCTATGGAATCCATTTTACCATGTATTAGAACAATTTCCTGTGCAATTAGAGGAAAAACAGGCCACAGAAGGATATTGCCACCTCCATGCTTGACAGTAGGTATGGTGTTCCTTTCTTTGTACGCCTCAGATGATCTCCAAACATAAATGACTACCAGCATGACCAAATAGCTCGATTTTTGCTTCATCACTCCGCAGAACCTTTGACCAGAACTCATATCCATCATTCAAATGCCTTTTGTAAACTTTAAGCGATTGTTCTTGTGACGTTTTCCTAAGAGCCTTTCCCATTGAGACCTTCACCATGCAATACTCTACCTACGATTGAAATGGAAACCGCAGTCCCACTTCCAGCCAATTAACTTTGAATATCTTTGGCAGTCAATCTCAGATTGTTATTAACCTTCCTCACAATCCTTCTACTTGTTCTTGGTAAAAGAACCGCCTTTCTTCCAGACCGAAGGAGCGTTGTGACAGTACCATGAGTCTTGTACTTCTTGATAACATAAATAATAATTGAAACTGGGATACGCAAATGCTTGGAAATCTTCTTGTATCCTGCTCCAGCTTTATGACAATACATAATTTTCTGCCTAAGGTCTTCAGACAGCTTTTTACTTTTTCCCCATATTAACTAATGACAGCAATCATCATTAACCCTTGTACACTAAGAATGTTCACCTACAATTCAGCCTTTTGTAGAATTAGGTTCTGCATCATCATATTGAAATTTCTAGTACCTTGTAGACAATACTATCATAGTATCTAAGGGTATGAATACTTTTGAATTAGTATTCTTGGAAAAAATTAAAAAAAGAAACAAAAAAAAACCCAAAAAAAAAAAAAAAAAACAAAAAAAAAAAAAAAATTGAAATAATTCTAGAAATCTATTTCTTGTAATTTTTTCCTCATGCACAAAAGCAAAACAAAAGATTTTTCCTAAAATTCGAGAAATTTCTAGAAATTATACATTTTCCTTAGGGTATGAACTTTTGACTACAACTGTGTGTGTGTGTGTGTGTGTGTATATATACACACACACACCTGTGTATTTTATTGCAGTAGAAAATGTTGCAACATGGTTTTGCATTATATTGCATAGAGCAATGACCTGTATTACAATATTAGCAGCTATTTAATTTTATCACTAAAATGTACAGGGATTAGAAGGTGGTAGGACAGTGTTATTGGCCTGCATTTGGACATTTAGCCACTTACAAATAAAAAATCTGTTTAAAACACATCTACAATATAGCACCACCTAATATATAATAATATACTGGCATGAGCCATCAACACCGGAGCACCAGCTTCTGTAACCTGCTACACTTTCCTGCTTTTCATTTAGTTTGCTTGTATTTTGCAGGGCTCACCTGGCGGGGAGAGGACCGGGTGTTGGCTGAGGTACGGATGTGTCTCGGCAGATGGGGAGGAGACTGCAGCTGGGTGCTGCTGGTTGAGGTGAGGAGGGGGAGGAGGAGAGTGCTGCTCAGGCTGGGAGGGCAGGTGAGACTGCAGGTCCACCGGGTGGGACAGGTGCATCAGAGACTGTCCGAAGTGCGGCATGGAGTCGAAGGGATTTCCCAAGAGCTGGGAATCCATAACTGAGACAGGAGGGGGAATGAACTGAGGGGGAGACTGCTTCAGCTGCTGGGGCACTGGCATTACCACCGGCTGGGGGGGAGGAGGTGGCGCTGGGGCGGCCTGATGATGGTTGTGGTGGTGATGCTAGAAAAAACAAACCAATTATGAAGATCTCCATCATCACTTATCCATCATCTTTAAACTTCCCTAATATAACGGGCAGCAAAACACATTTGGTCTGCTCTAAACTTGTCTTTTTGTATCGAGTCATTTATTGATACTGTTCCATGCGGTGCCACCATTAACACTTTACTACATGATTTACACATTTGATATGCAGTTGAATAAACTACAACCGCCAATCGCATTTCAGCTGCAAGACAACACAAAATTGATTTACCTTTTTCTGCTCTCGTCCCGAATGTCCTTTCTTCTTGCTTTTTGGTGCAATGTCTAATGAAGATGAGAAAGTGAAAGTGTAAAAGGAAATCTTAATACCTATAACAATCTCAAGCTAGAAATGCCTACACAGTACTCTCTCATTTCGTTACTGGACTTGAAAAATGTGAATTGACATATAAACATACAATTTACATGGTATAACTGTGACTTAACCAAATTTGTGAAGTATCGAACAGTGAAATACTGTGGCAGAACTACTTTACTTAGGTACGGGTCTATAAAAAATTAAAATAAAAATTCTTCCAAAAATCAGGGATGACAGCAAGTATGATAAATTTAGAAAAACTAGAAGAAATGCAAGTTCAATGACAAACATTCTGACCAGAGAAAGACTTCTAAAACTGAAATGCAAGCGTGATGAAACCTCAATACACGTTTTGTGCGTCTATGTTTTTCCCCCCTACCTGCGTCAGAGTCCTCGCTCTCCGAAGAGCTGGAGTCACTGCTGCTCTCAGCAGACTCGGACGAAGAGCCAGCCTTCGTTTTAACGTTGCCAATCTCCATTGTCTTCTCAGCCACTGAAACCAAACATGCAGAACTGAAATATCAGGCAGATATTCTTTAAGTAGTGTAGCTGGGTTTAAATTAATTTACATTTAATCCAAGGGGAAAACAGGTCAGTACTAAGCATAGCTATAACAAAGCACACCTTGAAAATAAACGCCTAAAACCAATTTGGCCTGTGGGATGAGAGCAGAGCAAGGCTCTGCAGCATGTTCATCTTCACCCAGAGGTGGAAAGGCAGACAATATAAATTATTAATGGCAACCAGATATGTCTAATTCAGTTTCCACACACACACACACACTTCTCTATTTATTATATATAACTAGAAAGCAACACTGCAGTAAATAAATTATTTATTTAAAAAAATTTATAGATGATGCTAGGGGCTCACTGACAAGGATATCCTGGACTGCAGCACATTCCAATAACAAACAAAAAAAATACCATTAATATTAATGGTGTACCAATGACAAAGTTAGTCGCCTTGGATAAAGGAGTCTGCCAAATAAATAATGAAACACAGGATGAGCCACCGAAGGTAGTGTGTAGATTACTGCCACCCTCCTAAGGACAATGCATGGAAAAACAAAAATACTCAATAATGAGTATTCGCCCATTTATCCGCCATGATCAATATCTTCAGCAATGTTAGTTTATTATTGAACTAAGATTTGTTCAGATACTGTAGATCCTACCAAGGTTTTTGTGCACTGTTACATTTGACCTGTGTGCTGCCATTGCTGGTAGTGTCATGTGAGCTGTTCAGTGTGTTGATATGTAAATAAATTCTGTGGGACACAACCTTAAACCTCCATTTTGATCTCCTGTCTGTCACTTAGCAGCAAATGCATGCATCCACATGGCTACCCTGTCAGAAGCATTAATATCCTGTATCTTTCTAAAAAAAGTTGAACCTCGAAACAATTGTGTGAATACAGTAATTGTAACCGCTGTGTATAATGGTATTTAAAACAGGATTCATTCATCCAACTTTTTACATAGCCACCCTTACTCTGGTCCCATCGCAGTCGGATATGTAATGGATTACTGTATTTAAACCTAAAATGAAACAGCTAGATTTGTATTAGAATTTGCTTCAATCAAGCTAAACAACGCAGCGTAATTCCACCTGATTATTCTACTTCAATGACTGAATGCATGCATGTAGAAACTATGCTAGATATATACCAAGCTCTTTCATTGATACAGACGTCTAGATCTCCTGCGGCTGCTCACCTGGTGGCTTTCTCTTCTTCCTCAGGCAGGATGACACATATCTCTCCAGCTCCCTCAGAGTGGAGGGTTTGAGCGTCTCAAAGTCAATCTCAATCTCATCTGGGTTGGAGTTCTTGAGCGAGGGCTCCCGGGACTGGATGATGTGCACCACCCTGCCCAGCTTGTCTCCTGGCAGCTTGTTGATGTCCAGGCTGAGCTGCCGCTTCTCCTCGTAGCTCATGGGCTTGCACTTCTCAGCCCCCTCCTCCTCAGAGTTGTACGTGGGTGCGGGTGGAGGAACCGGAGGGGGGAGGGGAGCAGGGGTGGGCTTGCTGTTCTTTGCCGATGTAGACTCCTTTTTACTATAAAAGGGAAACAGAAATCAAAATTGAAATTCATCTAAAGCCTAGATTAGTCAATCCTGATTTGTACATCCATTCACCAGTAAGTAAAAACGACACTGAAGTAAAGCCCGTTTGTTATAAATTAACCATCTGGGTGAGAAGTGCTGCCAATTACAAGGATGGAAAAACAACTTATTGCACAGCAGTTCAACCCATTCCAGATTTCATTGCAAGATTAAATTAGGGACACCTGAGCATATCTGTGCAAATCACTAGCTCACAGTGAACCCTGGCATAGCTTAAAGTGCAATAGAAGGAGTCGTCCAATCCCTGTTAGAATGGGCACCATGTTAGTATGTAAGAGGCAGGGTGGGTGTGCGCTGCTGTACCTGCTGCTCTTCTTGGTTTTCTTAGGAGGGGGCTCCTTGGATTTGCTCTTCCTAGGCAGCTGTTCCTCCACAACCACCTCTTCCACCACCGGCGCTTTCTTCTTGTGCTTCTCTTTCTTCTTCTCTTTCTTGTCTTTCTCTTTCTTCTTTGGTTTGCTTGCTTGCGGTTGAGACAGTGCCGCTAGCTGCTCATGCACAGCTTTCAACTAGAAAAAACAAAGTTTTTCAATGGTACTGACAATCAGGGCAGATTCCACTATGTATGCTTTGTCTGCTAGGATTCCATTGGGTTGCCACATCTTGCAGCAGTTAATTCAGTCATCATGGAAAGTCTTAAAACTGAGTGTTTAATTAGCAACGGCAAAGCACAGAATATGGAGTCTATCACATTTAAAAATACATATGTATGTATATATCTATATATCTATCTATAGATAGATAGAGATAGCTAGAATCTGGTTTAGTGGTGGGCAATGATATAAAGATTTTACATGGCTATTGTGCATGTGTTTTGATACTGAATAAAATTGCAAATATAATTACATTATACATATGGCAATTGTGTGATTATATTAAAGTCAACATCATAAGTTAATGTAACATCTCTCTCAAGATAACCAAGACATGGCTTCAATACAGTTCTTAAATTTTGTGGAATTCTGACTGTACCTTCATATATGCACTTCATCCCATTTAACCCTTATATAGCGCTGCCTCTATTCTGACTTGCCCATCATAACAGTACTTGTACAGTTTACAGTCAACATAACCAAAAAGTGAACTAACCAAAGTAGTTAAAATACTGAATGGTGAAATATCAAGGGAGCACAGTACTACCTAAAAACAGGACGGTTCTAAAAATCAAGGCGAGCTATATAGTGGAACTCAATAAGGCATATATGGCTCAAGAGCCATGTGTTGGAGATCCTGGATTTAAGGCCACTGAACTATTCTAGTATGTGGGTCCTGCCCTGGGCATGAGGGAGTACCTGCTCCTGCAACTCCGCCAGTCTCTGTGCTCTCTCCTCCTCAGAGTCGTCGGTAGAGCTCTCGCTGTCAGAGGAGCTATCGCTGCTGCTGTCGCTGGACGAAGGGGGCGGGGCTGGCTTGGAGGGGGCAGGGATTACTGGCAAGGGGGCGGGGATAGCGGGCTCCTCCGGCTCGTCGGGCATCTTCGCGAATCGCATCTCAAACACGTCCTGCAGAAAACAGCCAGCTACAATCTTTAGTTTCAACCCAAATAAAGACAAAAGAAACATCAGATTAATTAAACACTTTGGAAGAAATAAGCCATCATTATCAACATTTTATTCTTTGAGCTATAATGTTACATTAACAGACAGGAGATGCTTTGCAACATAAAATTCAAGTCACGTGTACTTGGGTGTTCCTTGTAAATGGGTCATATTACATAGTACATATTTAAAAGTTATGAAGATAATGTTTGTAGATAACGGTATGAAGACAATGCTAGCTGTTTCAGGGGTAGTGAATTCTGTACAGCTTTTTTTTTTTTGGGGGGGGGGTGTAAAAAATAATTTAAAAAAATGTTACACATTAATGTGTTAATTATTAGATATGCCATCAGTCAGGTTCTGGGTGTTTGTGTAAAATGATTTGCTATAATAATCAATAAAAAAGCACACATTACCTACAAAGCAGTAAACTATTAGTTAAAATTGCACAGGACAAGCCAACACACTAAACAAGATATAAATAGCAGAAACTGGGATTAATTTCAGTGCCTTCTCGCTGGTGGTTTGACCAGTCCATGCCTAATATTTCCACAGCCTGTGCAAAGATGCTCACCTGTAGTCTGCGTGCCATGGCCACCACCTCATGGTCCGGGGGATTGTACTTGTAACAATTAGAAAACATCAGCCGTACATCCGCTGCAAACTCCTGAGCTTCCCGGTACTCCTTATTGTCCAGTTTGGACTGGGGGGTGGGAGGGGAAAAGAAATATGAGAATGAAGTTTGAAATGATTCCAAATTGTGCTCTCAAATAACTGTTAGCCAGCACATTATCATTACATTTACATTATCCATATGAAACACTTCTACAGAAAAAAACAACAATAAAACACAGACCGCAATCTTCAGCAGTAAAATCGGTTTAAACTGCACAAGCATCAGTATACACATGCACCTTTATTTATATACAGATAAATGGGAGGCAGCTAAAAAATCATTTAATTCAGGTTTCACTACATGTATAATTTCAGGTTTCAAGTATGTACAGTTGTAGTCAAAAGGAACAATTTAATAAAAACAAACATTTAATATTTTTAAAAGAAGGATTCATTTCACTATGATATTGTGTTTTAATGTCAGAATCGGTGCAGTATTACTGTCAATAGTCCCAGGTGAAAGTACACAGTTAATTTTTTTCTTTTTTAAGAACACAGTAATGGCTGTACAATCCTACTAATATTATTAATCAAAGTACAAGCTTGTGTAACTAGAGCTGCAGTTGGTCAGGGAGGCATTAATATTAACATACACTAAAAGCCACTGTCCTGCAGTGGGAAGAAAACCGCGTCAGTCAAAATAATGTAAAGTATTATGCAGTACATTAATATCTCTGCAAACCTATTCAGAATTTAGGAAATCTGTATTGCCATTTTTTCATGTGGGACTAAGTTTGGCATTTATTAAATGGGAATCAGAGTTACAGTGCACTTTAGAAAAATACTGTATGAGTATTATAAAGGGTAGGGTCTGGCATTTAAACATCTGTGTTCTTTTAAATAAAATAAATGACTTTTTGCACTGTGAAACAGTATGTTTAACTTGTTTGTAGTATTGTTAAATGGCTTAACTTTTTTTTAGCCACACTGAAAAAACTTAAGTTACTTTAGACATAGTGGCTAACTAAATGAAAGTCTTAGAGGGAATGTAGCATACCCCAATGGAAATGTATAATTTCTATAAACTTCTCAAAGAAATTCTAGGAAAAAACTTTTGTAGCAAAAGTATTGCTTTTTATTTCTCTTCAAAAATGCTAATTCAATAGTATTCATACCCTAACAGCTAGCTGAGGCACATTTAGCAATAACAACCTCTTTTAAACGATTAGATATTTGTCAATGAGCTTTTTGCATGATTCTTTAGTGACTTTTGACCACTTCAACGTATAATTGTTCCAGTTCATTGAAATTGAGGACTTCTCCTGTGCACAGCCTTCAACTCATACCAAAGATTCTCAATTGGATTTCGATCAGGGCTTTGACGAGGCCATTCCAGATCTTCTTTAACCATTCTGAAGTAGTTTTTGGCGTGTGCTTTGGATCATTCTCGTGTTGGAACGGCCGGTTGCGCTTTACACCAAGTTTTGTAGAAGAGTTTGATATGATTGGCCAATATCTTTTGGCATGCTATGGAATCCATTTTACCATGTATTGGAACTAAAATTTCCTGGGCCATTAGAGTAAAAACAGCCCCATAGAAAGACATTACCACCTACATGCTTGACCACAGGTATCATGTTGTTTTCTTTGTATGCCTTACCAGACCTTTTTCAAACGTAATCACTAATCAGCATGACTAAATAGCTCAATTTTTGTTTCACCACTCCACAAAACCTTTGACCAGAACTCATCTCCATCATTCAAATGCAGCTTTGCAAACTTTAAGCAATTGTCCTTGTGATGTTTTCCCTAAGAGTGGCTTTTTCCTTGGCCTGTGACCATTGAGACCTTCACCATGCAATACTCGACCTACGATTGAAATGGAAACCCCAGTTCCACTTCCAGCCAATTAACTTTGAATATTTTTAGCAGTCGATCTTGGATTGTTATTAACCTTCCTCACAATCCTTCTACTTGTTATTGGTGAAAGAACCTTCTTTCTTTCATGACTGAAGGAGCCTTGTGACAGTACCATGAGTCTTGTACTTCTTGATAACAGAAACAATAGTTGAAATTCAGATACTCAAATGCTTGGAAATCTTGTATCCTTCTCCAACTTTATGACAATAAATAATTTTCTGCCCAAGGTCTTCAAGTAGCTCTTTACTTTATCCCATACTGACTTATTGTTAATTACAGCAATCATCCTATGCCTAACCCTTTTATACTCTCCAAGAATGTTTACCTACAATCCAGCATTTTCTAGATTGTCTAGAATTAGGTTCTGCACTACCATAGTGAAATCTCTAGCACCTTGTAGACAAAACTATCATAGCATCAAAGGGTATGAATACTTCTGAATTAGCAAAAATAATGCTGAAATAATTAATTGTAGACATCTATTTCTTGTAACCTTTCCTCATCCACAAAAGCAAAACTTTTGCTATAAAGATTTGTCCTAAAATTCTTTGAGAAACTTCAAATTTCCAAATCGGAGTATGTACATTTTTGACTACAATGTTATACTGAAGTATCTAAGCATGTACGATGAACCCCACAGCACTTGAGATCAATCGAGGTTAGAAGCATGCAATCAAGCAAGCAAGCCAGACAGCCAGCCAGCCCACCCCCTTGGAGAAACTTACTTTAATAGTGCTCAGGTCCATGGGGTGTTTGATAATATCGTGGTAGTCGTGCAGTCCCAGTGCTTCCACGTCCACGGGTTTGTAGAAAGGCCAGGCATAGGCGGCATGCTTCTTCGCAAACAGCTCCTTGATGATGCCGCTGCAGTAGCGGAGCTGCTCCACCAGCTTGCCTCCTCCTCCTCCTCCTCCTCCTCCCCCCATGGAGAGGCTGCTCTTGTCCAGAGCCAGGCTGGGCTGCTGGGAGTCCGGAGCCTCCTTCTTGGGCATCTTAGCAGGCCGGCTGCTCTCACGTCTGGGCATGGTCTTCCCAGATTTGGACTCTGCCGGAAGTGGCGAAGATACACTCATCTGGTCTATCGTGGTGGGGGTAGTGGTGTCTGCTTTCCTCTTTACACCCTTCTTCGGCTACAGAAATTCAAGCATAGTTGAAGAGTTTACTACAAAACCAATAATTACATTTTTAGATATCCTATCCTTGCACCCTATTACCAACTGAACACAGGTTTCTGAAAATTGGAATGGCTGTGGTTCATCCAGTGTTCACTAGAAAACTGTTTTTGATGGTGACAATTGAATTTGAAAAATTAGGGACAAAGTTTCCAGGGCGATCATGCTCCATGCTCACCTTTGCTGGCGGAGCTGGGGTCTGCATGATGGGGGTAGACGGCAGTGTGGTCTGTGCAGGAGGAGGCATGGCGGTCATGACTGGTGTCTGTAAGATGCAGTCGGGGGTGACCAGAGGAAAGGACTGCTGTTGCAGCAGCGTCGGGGCTGGTTGAGGAGGAGCCCGAGTCTGGGTGGTTGGCAGAGTCTGTGAGGGCGCCCGGGATTGGGGTGCGTGAGTGGGTCCCCTGGTGCTCTGAGGGGTCTGGCCAATTTGCGATGGACCACGCGTCTGTGGGGGCTGAGCAGTCTGTTGAGGGCCCCTGGTTTGGGGTGTTTGCACAGTCTGTGACGGACCCCTGGTCTGGGGGGCCAGTGGTGGCGTTTGGGGGCTCCTCTTATGTGTGGGTGTGGATGTCCCAGGCTTTGAATTGACAGCTGAAAATAGAGAGAAAGAACTAATAAAGACTAAACACTAAAAAAAAGGTAGTGTATATATAGCATGCCATAGTCTTTCCAAGGCATCTCAGTACACTTCACAATTTAAAATTAAAAGCAGCGATAACCTCAATTAGCTGTATTTTTATTTAATATGTGAAGGTACACTACACATCAACCCACTCCACTGTGGTCTGCAGGTACCCTTCCAATGCTCTCTGTGCTCAACACAGTGCACTTTAATAGCACATGTACTGTGTCCTTCACCCATCTAATATTCAGCATGTGTTTGGTGGAGTTTTAACTGGCGTTCTGTCTAGCAATGAATGTAAGGGGGAGAATGCAAGTGGGGGAGGCTGAAATCCCCCCCCTCTGGATCCCAGACCACACTGGTTTCACTACCTTCTTTCCGCCCTCGGCCTCGTCCCTTAGAGACCACCGAGATTTCTGTCTCCTCCTGAGGCATCTCTGAGATCTTCTGGAGGAACATCTTCTCCAGGGCTTCTGCCATTAAGACTATGTCATCGCCTGGCTGTTAGAAAATAAAACGCCAAGATAGATCCTTAAGTCAGAGCTGAAGAGCACAAACCTATCATGAGAGTTCACACACACACACACACACACACACACACAGGGCTTTGCTGATCTCTCTGGCCTCAACAGGGGTGACAATCAGCTTGTACCTGGACTACATACTTTTTATAACACACCTTTAAATAAAATTGGCTATACGACTGAATTAACTGACATCATCTCCACTTGATACAAAAAAAAAAATTTCAGATAGCTGTATCATTAACATGAAGGTCTGCTTTACATTATGCATTAGATAGTTTTCATGTGGCTGTACCTCATCAACATCATGGTCAGCAATATATTAAGAGAAATAAGTGATACTGGTTTCTTAATAGGTGGCTAAGGTATTGGCAGATTAGAAAACAAATGTTGGTGCAATTTATAAAATCATTCTACTTTGTGGTCAGGTGTGTACTTATTGGGATGTTTTAAATAAATACATACGTGAAGTTTACTGTTTAGAAGCATAAAGACTTATTTCTTTCGATTTTAACTGCTGCTAACCTAGTTTGCCATTTACCATATTTGTTTTAGATTTAAAATGCTATATGATTACTATTTTTATTTGTTTACCAGAGTTGAACAGAAGCTAAATTAGTTATTTATTTAGTTATTTATTATACGGTGGTCTCCCAGCACGCACTATAAACCGACTGCAGCTAGCTCAGAATGCCGTTGCCAGGATCCTTACCAGATGTAAAAAACGTGATCACATCTTGCCCAGCTGTACTGGTTACCTGTAAAGTTCAGGATTATATTCAAAACTCTCCTGGTCACCTACAATGCCCTTCATCACACAGGTCCCGAGTACCTCCTCAACCTGCTGACCCGCTACGTCCCTGCCCGCAAGCCGAGGTCCTCTGAGACTGGCCTGCTTCTTATCCCCAAGCAAAAGCGCACCACACTTGGACAACGCTCATTTAACTTCTCTGGAACTCTCTCCCAGCTTTGGTTCGTGATGCTCCGACCGTAGCGCGCTTTAAATCAACTCTCAAAACCCACCTGTTCTCTCTTGCTTTCCATGCTCCTTAAGCCTGATATCAGCTATTGTCTGCTGTTACTATCATGTATTATAAACTTTTCACTGTATCTAATGTAGTATTTCATGTATTACACACTTTCCACTGTATCTAGTGTACTATCAGCTATTATGCACTTATGCCTCCTGTAAATATTGCGTACATTTTGGTAGAAAAACAGCAAGAGAAATGCAGAGAAACTTGACACACTGTACACATTCTTTAAAAATCTGGGGTTCAGCAGTTCCTAAACAGAAAGAACGTCATCAAAATGCTGCATTTCACAAAGCAGCAGTAATAGTTGGCAATGATTTTGTATCTGTGATGCAACAAACTAAAACACCTGTACACCAGGTGTTGGATTCAGCTTAGAGAAAGAGTGGGAAAAAAAAAAAAAAAAAGCAGAAGCTTTTTTTATATCTGAATAACTCCAAGGATTGCTTATTATAGTTGTACTCTTAAGGTGCTTTCACACAGAGGAGATATGACGGTTCAGAACTCCCACTGAAGCAGCTTATGTCTGTGTGAAACGCCTATACCGCCACAGAACCATCATATTTTATGCCAGAGACGGCACTGAACCGTCATAACTGCCTGTGTGAAAGGTTACACCGCCAGTGAAGCGCTATAGTGGGTGTGGTTTCAAAGTCAGCATGCCAGATCACTATAGCGTAGGTAGGTAAGGGGCATGCATGCAGTGCTGAGGCACAGCCCTGGATCCTCTGGGCGTGCAGAGTCGCCGGTACCTCTAGTTAAAAATCTCATAATGCTTTCTTTTTAAAATCTCAACCCAGTTGCATTAAGTCTGCAAGTTCTTGCATGCACGCTAAAGAGATTTCAGCTTGAGTGCCTTGAAGATGATACAGGCTGCAACTTGTTTTTTATACCCAAACAAGCTTACACAAGTTGAAAAACGTCATGAACGATACAAGCAACTTCTTACACTACTTGGTTTGATTGAATTAGTAGCACACAACAAAATATGAAAGCTCAACATTAATTTCAAAGAAAAACAGCAATTTAATGAAAATAAACTGTAGCCTACTTAATGATCTGGTTCTCTTGCCTTTTTCACTGAATATAATTTAATTAATAGACAATAAAAACATGCTAAGATAACTACTTAGCCTAAGTTTAATTAATCGTTTTTGTAATCTACCAGTGGCTTGTGTTGCATACACAGCTGATAATAGTACAAACTTGAGTCAAACAGATATTCGTGTTGGGGTGCCTTTTTTCATCAATGTTGTCCTTCTGGAGTGCCTCTGAATGCCTTTTAATTTGTTTGTTTTTTTAAACCCTTTTAAAAACGCTTTTTAAAATTGTATTATTTGTCCTGCGGTTGCATTTAATTTCTCTGCACAGTACTACTTTGTATATGATGTAGAATATGTGATTGTAAACACCTAACACAAGTACGTACAACACTCTTTCAAATAAATGTGTTATGATTTTAAATATGCGCTTCTTAGGGTCTGTATTATTGTAACTGCTTGTGCCCCGGCACCTCTTTCTTTACAAATTAAGCACTGCGTGCATGTGTTGGGTCTTGTCAGTGTTTCAGACTGCACGAGAACAGTCTGTTGTTGCCATGAGAACATTCTGTTGATTAAAAGCTGTACTCGTGTGATCTCTCTGGCTGCGTGAAAGGGTTATGACGGTACTACACCGGCATAGACTGCACAATTTCATGCTGTGTTAAAATGTTTGAGAAAGCACAGTAGATGCATTTCTGTGTGAAAATGTTATAAGTGTGTTACTTAAATTTACTAGCAAATGTGTTAAACTGCACTTAAAGGAACATTTCTTTAAAACATGTTATAGATTTTTTGATTGTGTTCACTATTAAACAACACCAAAATCCTACAAGCTATATTCTGTATGTTTTCTGCAACGGGGAGGGGGCAAGTAGATTCTTCAGGCATTTTGTCCCTTGGAGAAGTTTTTTTTTTTTTTAAATTGTACACTGCTGACTATGTATTATAAAAACCTACCTTGTTATAGATATAACAGTTAGTAAACATCGTGTTGAAGTCTTGAATACATTCTTGGGCGTTCCAGTAGAAGCTATTCTCTAGGCGCCTCTTGATTGATCCCATGTCCATAGGACACTTAATAATCTTATAATAATCCTACGAG
Organism: Polyodon spathula; assembly: GCF_017654505.1. Classification (NCBI taxonomy): domain Eukaryota; kingdom Metazoa; phylum Chordata; class Actinopteri; order Acipenseriformes; family Polyodontidae; genus Polyodon; species Polyodon spathula. The sequence goes on along the minus strand of NW_024472351.1, from coordinate 75,802 downwards.
AGAGAAATAGTAACAGATCAACTATTTATAGGAATACAACTGCACAGCTCTACGTGACTGGTGGTTGCTTGACAAAGCATCTATTTGTTGTTCTCCTAATTATTTCCTTCTAGTTGAGTTTTTGAAGTTATGGCTGAACAATTAAGTCCTTAAAATAGAAAATAAAATTGACAAACAAGTAAAACGTTTGTCTACCTGATGTAAGATTCTTATACATTTTAACTGATAAAGGGTTAAATCAAATTAGTGATCTGCTCTCTTAAGTTTAATATGGAAAAAATGGTTAAAAATACATTGTTTACCATGGAAAAATATATTGCGATTGATTACAAAGGACTATTGTGAAATACTCTATGTCAATTTTGTCAAAGCTCTGGGTCATACTCACAGGGAGGTTGAGTTTGACAGTGTCCACAGGCTGCTGGAAAGGCCAGGAAAACTGGTGTTTCCACAGCGTCTTGAGCACCACTTTGAGCAGGTACTGCAGCTGGTTGGTCTGCCGCTTGGGCCTGACGGGGCAGGATGTCTCAGGAGTGCAGGGGTTGTCGAAGGCAGTGGTGGGCTGCGCCGGCTGGGCCTGGGCCTGTGCCTGGCCCTGCCCCTGCTCCTGCGTCGTGGACATCTGCTGGTTCTCCAGTCCGTCTCCCATGGCTGGCAAGTTTCTCAGTCTCGTCCCAGGGCCAGTCTCCCCAGACATGTCACTGATCCCATCGCAGTCCTCACTAGGCTCTCTACAACAAGGCAAAGCAAGGGACAACACTGAAGACCACCGCACACAGTTTTCTTATTTAATTTAAATTACAAATCCCCACCCCCACCTTGTCCAGCGGCAGTTCCACTAAAATAACATTTTGAAGATTCTTTAACGTCTAGTTGAAACATCGTCTATTGTAGTATTTATTTTTAATTTGGAATTGCCAAATTACAGTGCTCACTTATTTTAAACCTAGCTCTTCAGATCAAAGAACTAACTGGTGGTGGTAGTGGATCACTTTTGCCCAAAATGCCACTTCACTCAAAATGAAAGGCTACTTATAAAAGGGGCAGCACTGTATATTCAGTACTCACATGGACTCACACAAGGTAAGACTTTTTTTAAATACACACAAGGATTTATCAAGCTTTTGCAACAGTGCAAGGTTTGCATCCTTCATTATAATGTCATCCATCAATCCAATTACCCTTAAGATTTCAAATGTCCTAAATTGAAAACTTAACTAGCACTTCAGGGAGGAAAGCAAAGCGAGAATATCCAATGATAAGGCATTTTAACAATCTACCAGCTTCTACATGAAACCTGCCTGTCCATATAAAATTCCCCTGTTATTGCATCACTATGGTCAATCTGTTGATACAGTAAGCTTCTAACTCAAACTAAAGCTGCGTCACAAGCGACTCACACCTGTGTATTAGTGTACACAAGTAGAGTTGGAATGTCTCTCTCAAAAGTATTAGGATCAACAGAGGGTGGTGGAAGCAGTTGGTCTCCACATCAGTCTCTGTTGTCCAAGCAGACTTGTCTGGGAATGTCAGGAGGTGCCGGGGAACACTTTCTACCCTAACCTCATACTCCACATTGAAAGAAAGCACCTTGACTTTAGACACAAAAGTGCATGATCCTACTACAAATTCACCATCACCGATTTCACAAAAGACATTGCGCAGTATGTGAAATTTGGCTTCTCACTTATGGTAAAACATTGCTTGTCTGACCTTTAACCCACCAGATACATACTGGCCAAATATCACAGCGGGGGCTTTGGAGAGTGTAGGGTTTACAGAAAACTGAGGGCTGTAGATCGCAAAAAACAGAGACTGCATTATCAGTGCTCTGATCAGTGTTTTCTGTGCTGCAAATGCAGTGGTTGTGTGTGAGTCACCAGATCCTGCTGACTCATTTCATGAATGAGTTTCACACGGACAAACAGCTCATGGGAAATACGAGCCATTACACAACACATGCAGAGACACACACACATAGGCACTGAAGACAATACAGATTAACTTATATTTTTTAAAGGTTCAGTTTAGCTCAAGAGGAGAGGCACTGTGTGTGTGTGTGTGTGTGTGGGGGGGGGGGGGGTTAGGTGGCATTGCATTCTGCTAGACACACAAATGTTTACACTAAAATAACCAATACAATACGAGTGGTTGGTTTTCCTTTCAACAAGTTACAAGGTGCTCCTCCCAATTGGTTGCATAGACAACAGGGGAACCAATTATTACCCTACAGGCTTGTTGAGCTTTATAACACTTACGAGACTCTGGTAGTTGAGAACGATGGCACCTACTCATTTAAAAATCACTTATGGGGGAAACCCACGTTCTAATCCAACAGTAGGTATTTGCTGTTTAAACTTTGTTACTAGGTAATGCAGGCCACCTTGCACAAACTGTACTAAAATAGCTTTTCCAGAAGCCATTCAGTATCAAGATAAAAGGGAAGTGTTACAAAAGTTCTGTCAAGTGTACTTTTCCAAACATAACTGAAGGCTGTTCAGCAGTATGCTCTGAATCATGAAGCTGAGAGACAGTCACAGACTGAAACCAGCAATACGAGTTTTGTTTCCTCAGTCTGAAAAAAAAAAAGTCTAAAATTCACTGAAAGGATTGCAGAAGAACCATTTAAGAATCTGTGTTCTACGTTGGTTAAAAACTATTTACAAATTTAAAAGATTTAGATTAATCTTCTGCAAGGATAACAAAACACAATGCCAAATTCCTGTATATTTCCACCAAAGGGATGTATGCCATGATCAGACTGGGGAACTTTCGTCTGTGAAAGTCAACAAGGAAACTTGCTAAACCTGTATACGACGCTGCAACAAAGGCTAAAAATGTGTGTAGGGCTGTGGTTTTCATAATCTTCCTAATCGCAACACACTTCACAAGGTCTTCAGAGTCACAGATTAAAAAAAAAAAAAAACACCACTGTGAGCCCTGTGATGTACTACTTCTAACACATTTAATTAGCTGCTCTTCTGCCCGAGGCACAAGTTACAAGCAAGACAATGATCCCCCCCCCACCAGTTTCTCTCTGCTAACATCTCCTGCTTGGGAAGGAGAGGGCGGGGGTGCAGGGAGATACACAATGTTTAAACTGTGCATTGAGATGAAGCAAATCATACTGGTGTACAAACAGTGTGTAATCCACAAGGCTGGAGCGGCTGCTATTCTAATATTTTATCCCTCACCCAACCCCGGAGTCACGTGATGTTCACTGGCAGTTGCTGACCTGCTATGTCCCTGCCCGCAAGCTGAGGTCCTCAGACTCTGGCCTGTTTGTTATCCCCAAGCAAAAGTGCACCACACTTGGAGAACGCTGGTTTAGCTTCATGGTTCCAACTCTTTGGAACTCTCTCCCAGCTTTGGTGCGTGACGCTCCCACCGTCGCTCACTTTAAATCAACTCAAGACCCACCAGTTCTCTCTTGCTTGCCATGCTCCAAGCCTGATACCTGCTATTAGCTGCTGTGTTGCTGCTATATTTAAAGTATTCTGCACTTTCCACGTATTTAACATATTATGCTTTTTTTTTTTACTGTATAACACGTATTATGCATTTTTCTGTATTTAAAGTATTATGGATTTTCTTCTTGTTATTGCATCTTGTAAAGTGCTTTGTGATGGTGGTCAACTATGAAAGGCGCTATATAAAATAAAGACTGATTGATTGATAATTAGCCAAACATAATACATGCACAGGACTACCAAGAACTATTATTTGGCTGGCTAAATAACTGTAGTTTCAGACTGAAATTCAAGCAAAATCCCACATTTCTACTACACTTCAATTGACATGCTATGCCTGCACGTATGTAGGGCATGTTCTAATATTTAAGTGTACTGCCCACAAGTTTGGCCATAGCTATAAAAACACCTAAAATGTGTAGAAAACCTGTTATGAGAAGCTATTTTACAGCCAGTAGTTGATGCGTGTTATCATGGAAACTATTACAAAAAACTAAGCAGAGCAAAAGTCAAAAGTACAGCCTATTTTTCTACAGATCATCCAACTGGCAATTACTGAGACTATGTTTGGATGCAACCTACCTCTAGCAATGTTGAAATCAATGCATAACAGTTAAATTGTCCCCTTGAGGTTACTCTTGTTAGGGATGCATGTATGAACATAAAAAACACATTTTTTTGTTGTTCATAAGAGTGCTTTGTTTATTAAAATAAATAAATAAATAAATAAATAAATAAAATAAATACTCTCTCTCTATATAAATATATATATATATATATATATATATTTATATATATATATATATATATATATATATATATATATATATATATATATATATATATATATATATATATAAGGATAGAGAAGTTTGTATTAGAGACCAAAGCCATCAGGAGGCAGGTACAAATAGAGAGAAGTACCCCCCGCCAGACACATGCTGCATAACAATGCTGCCAACATTAGCAGGATTCTCATTCTAATTCACAGCACATACACAGGCAGCCATGGATTTAATGTTCCTCTGGCACCGGTACAATCTGTGTCAGTGGGGGAGTACCACAGGATTACAGGTTTCCACCTGACCGCCTCAGCCAGCTGCTGATAGCAGGATTCACTGCATAGCCAAGGAAGGTTCTTTGCTGCCTGGATCACAGCCGGCACTTTTGATTGCTTCTAAATTCACTGTACTCATATCAAACACCTTAATTCCTGTTTAAACCGCACAGCTATCAAACCAAGAGGAGAGGTTGGTGAGTGGGACAGACACACAGCAGGAATAACAAGCACCAGTTGGTCAAATTCATTTTTGCTAGTCTGTAATACAAGAGGGTTATAATATCCCCCACCAGTTTGCATCTGGTGCAAGTTTTAAATGCTGGGGCGAACTCTACCATGAGTTGCTTGATTTGATCTTACCTGGATGCTATTAACTGATAAACAATGTGCACTTATACAAAGTCCATCTCTAAAAATGCCTATTGATTTGGCAAGGCCTGTTGTCATTGACGCAAACAAAAAAACAAAAAAAATACAAAAAAAAGGGGCACAGGAGGAGACCATTAACACTCCCCAAAATAAATCGATCACAGAACAATACCTTAACACTGTAACAGAGTAATGCGCTATCTTTTCCAGGAGTTCATCCAAGGTTTGGAAATCCAACAGATCCTTTGACTTCGAGTGCATTTTTTGTAATCCAAATGCTCAATGTTTTGAAAAATGTTTTGTAATCCAAACAAACAGGCAGGAAGAGAGAGGGGGGGGGGGGGGGGGGGGGCAGTATTTTGTACTCCAAGCGAAATGCCTCAAGGGAAAATAAAATCCTCTCCATCCAACATCCAATCCCGAAAGAAACAAAAATTTAAGCTGCAAATGAAATAAAAAATAAATAAAAAAAGGAGGTATGTCCCATTCATTAATTCCAGAAACCGATGTCTATCCCATCACTTCCCTGTCCCCCCCACCCCCCCTTCCCTCCTTTTCTGTAGTGTCAATTTATCTTCCATTTCTTGTATTCATTTATAAACAAGGAGGAACTGAAAGTTTCCTCCCCACTTTCTGAAAAGTTAAAGAAAGAAGGTGAAAAAACAATACGCTACTTATAATCCCAAACAGATTTTTCAAGCACAGCAAACTCCTCTCAAACTCACAGCAGAATGGCTGGGCTACTTCCTCATTGCTGATAGCTGAACACATAAGGCCTCTCCCGCTCCCACCCCCTTCCTCTCTTGACTGAGTCAGCCCCCACCCCACCCGTCTAGACTAGCTGAGCACAGAAACAAAGGTCTAGGAAAAATAATGGATGTCGATCTATGGGTCCAAATAAGAACTACAGTAAACACTTTAAAGCAAACATAAAACAGGACAACGATAAATAAAAAAAAACAAACAGACAAGATACAGAAATGCAAATCGCAGAAATCAAGCTCAGTTGTAAGATTTAACAATGCACACACTTGTACGTTGAGAGCTACAGAAGCATACCATGAGGAACTCATACAGCCAGAGCCTGATCACTACAAGCCAGCTCTCATTTGTCTTTATAAAGTGATAAACTTTAAAGCAGGTATGTTTTTACAATGTAAAGTTATACTCCCTCTGTGCCACTCAGCCAATTACTAAATCACTGATGCAAAAAAAATAAATAAATAAAAATAAAAAGGGGCGCAATTGCACTGGTGGACTTCTAAAGGTTTACCCTTAACCTCACAGTATCAGGGTTCGAAATTAACAGCGGCCAAGCGACAATTGCCACAAGTGCCCTTGTCAATTGCCGTAATGCCCTACCATAAAGCGTATGTCTATTCATGGTCATTAAGGCCACAGTGCAATCTCAGCTACAGCAACTAGAGAGCCGCCTGGATATCCAAACAACACGATTACGTGGTTTGCTAGTTTGTTGCATCAACGTGGGGAAAAAACACAACAAACCAAACACGACCCTTTCAAGCACATGTACTTCTACCGAGCGTAATAGCACCACCTCAGAAGAGTCCAGAAAAAAGTAGCAAGTCTTGCTCAATCTGCAAAGAAATGTTTACAATACTAACAAGTGTTTTTTTCAGATTAATAAATAACTTACTGTAACTAACTTGAATAGGCTTAAATTGCCGTTATCCCATTAGTTCCTTATTTTTACCAAACCAGTTTTTAAAGCTGCCCCTAAATTGAAATAAACTTCTGTTAATTAAGGGTTAAACCTTTAAACTATTGACAGTGTTAACTAATTACAGCGAGGCAGCATGACGATACAACAGTCTTTTACAATATTCCAACAGTAAAACGCATCTTAAATATTTTTATTTTCATTATGTATTTTGTAAAATCAGGAGCGGCGATATAGAAAAACTAAATACTAGTTAACTTCAGCATAAAGGGCAGCTACACTTCATAAAATTTTCCAAAAATAAATCTGCTTACCGGCATTCTGTTTCCTGGCAGCCAGCTGGCAGTGCAGACAAGCTCAGGGCACAAAATATTATTCAACTGAGGTGAGGAAGAGTTTTCATTGAAAAGAACACTAGGTAACCTGTACAACATTTGCAGATTTGGGTTTCGGAAAGTTGGTATCTTTATACATACATGCAACTCAGTGACTCCGATTATTATATGTACACCATGGATTAGCGAGAAATGCCAATGCCTGGCTTCAGCGCAGGGAACTTTGTCTTCGCAGGCTCAAATCTACAGCTCTTTCCAAAGTTTGGCATGACTTATAGAATTAACCAATTTTGCATCAACGTCGAATGAAACCTGCTGAATAATGTTACGTTAACATATTGAAAAACATACTGCTTTGCAGTTTTCCATAGTACTTAATGTCAAACTGACCAATTGAAAAATGGTTCAGAAATCTAACATGAAATCCTGTACTACTAACAGCTTCTGGTAGACTTGTGATTTCATTTTGTAGTTTCTTTGATTACATGTTAAATAAAAGATCTAAATTATGGTTGTACAGTTTGTTTGTTTTGGTCTCGATTCTAAAATTCTAGGTGACGTAAAACTTTTGGCAATTGCTGTAGGCTGCTGGCTGACTTTTTTCTGAATCAATACATTGTTATTAATAAAGTTAAACTGTGTTGTTTCCTTCTGTGGTCAATAATTAGCTTTATATATGAAGCCTACACTTTGGCCTTGACTTAAGTTTAGTGGCCTTGGTGCCCTCAAGAAATGTATTGAACTGAAGGCCCTTTTAGCCATGCCCTTTCTGTTGCCAATGTAGAGTCCTGCCGCATATGATCCATATGAAAAAGGCAGCACCAATAAGGCCTCCATGATTACATCAGAGTAGATTGACTAATGAAAATGGGAGGTGGCATTAAACTGGCTCTGGAATCGCTGCTAGAAAAGGAAGGGTGGGGTGGGGGGGGGGGGCTGTACATCTGTCAGCCCCCCTGCCCGGGTCACAAATTAATGGTCCAGCAGGTAGTCACATTCATTCTCACAGATGGTCTGCAGATAAATGTGCACAGATCGTGTTATTTCAGGACACATACAGAATCAACCTCAAAAAACACAGAATTCCCCAGACTCCCCTTTCAGTGACATCAGTTTTTTTTTTCCCCCCCTGGAACTGACTCCCCAGAGACACATTCCCAATTTCACACAGAGGAGCCGATCTTTTCAAGTCCTGACTCAACATTTTATGCTTACTAAAAGATAACAGCCCACTCAATCAAACTCAATTGGAAGCCCCACAACTGCAATGTCCGTCCCCCCCCCCCCCCCCCCCCCCCAACAAGGTGTTTGATTAAGGAAAGGCGTGGCATCTTTAAATTCACTTGCATCTTCTCTACATCTAAGGACAGCCTAAACTGTTGGTTTGTGGTGCATAAATTTGGAACAGGTTTTCATACAACAAATACCACTATTTTTACAGCCCAATATAAATCTGTACCACTGCTCCTCATTACACAAATCCAAAATTGTCTGGCTGTTTTTTTTTTTAGATTTGTAGATTCCATCCACACATATAATCATGCATGGATGATAAACAAGTATGGTCCATTAATGATAATGCGTGACTAAGCTGTTATTTAAACTGATGAGCCCCTACGTGGCTGCAATAATCCAGGACTTAAGTTTAAAGCATAAGCCAGAACACACCCAGACACCTACTCGTCTAACCACACAGCATCTGGTAGTACCTCAGGGCACCAGTTCAAGTCTCCAGTTTACTATATAATCAAAATACACCAGCTAAGAACACCAGTTCAACAGAACAGAGGATAGGCAGGAAGCAGATCTAAAGCACATCAAAAGGAAGTTTAACTTAGTGTAGCCACTGAAACACACACCATATAACACCAATTTTTATTTATTTTTTTAAAGAGGAAAAAAAGTAAAACCACAACTCATTTCTTAAACTTGGTGCGAAAAATTCTGGGCCCTCCCATTTTAATAGCCATCATTAAATAATGAATTGGCAAGACCCGATTAAGGTATTTAAAATTAGTTCATTTAAATTTACTGTACAAAGATGGCTCCATCTTTCAAGGTCCAGAATTGTGCACCCTGGTCCTGAACTATAAAAAATATCTGGGTAGTAATATTTAATGCCACATTTACATAACCCCCCCCCCCAAAAAAAAAAAAAACCAAACAAACAAACAAATAGGATTGGGATTCAGTGCAAAACAAACCAATGCCAGTGTTCATGGCTCCAGAGAGAGAGAATGCCCCCCAGCACAATTCCAGTGAGACTGCAGAGGATTAGGTATCACTGTGAACTCCAGAGCTACTGACAGGAGATGAAAGAGCAGAGCAGTTCATCCAGTTTGATCTGGCCAGGATTTCACTCCTACTGCATGCAGTGCCTCAGTCATTTAGAGCCTGGAGGCAACTGTTCCTCAAGGCTCTGCAGTCAAACAGTGCAGACAAACATGCACTCTCCAGTTTAAAAAGAGTGGTCACCATACACTCTTGTGTCATGTTACGAGTGCACACTGCAGCAATGGACTGAGCTAGGAAAACACACAATCTTTTTAAAAAAAAAAAGATCACAAATATGTATTACATACAATCATGGCAGTTTCACGAAAGGTACAACAGGGGAAAAAACATAAAAAAAAGGAATTTACATAAAATAAATGACACACTTAATATACATTGCCAAATCAATGGCAGATGCGCATCAAAGCCAGTGAATAGGCCCTTTATGCAACTAACCCAGGAATGACCCTCTAGATGCACTATTTAGCCATAGATATACACCCACACGTTCCTCAAAGGTTAAAAGGGTGACAAACCTCAGTAATGAAAGTAATGGATACAATCCAAGCACTGGCTATGCCCCATGCTCTAGGCTAGCTTTAATATCATATGCAGCTTCTAATAATCAGCTACTCTGACCCACATTTGAGACATGTGGCCCAACATTTCAACCGTGAACAGGATTACACATATCTGACCACAGGCCAGTTCAGATCACTGCTCCTTTCATGACACTAGTAGTTCTTATTCAACCTAATAATTCTAAAATGTGAACCAAAATCCCTACAGGTCTTTGATTATGGTCTTTGGTACGACTGTTTAAGACTATAAAAAGGTCTGAACTGTAAAAAAAACAAAAAACACAAAAAACCTGCAAAACACAGCATTACACCTAACAATGAACTGAAAATGTGCCATTTTGTAAGTAATCTACAAAAATGTGAATTGCAAAAGAATATAAAAAGTGTACTATAAATATTAAAATCAGGTCTACTTTTTCAATACGTGTACATCAGTTTAAAAAGTAAAATGACCATTCACACAGGTTTAAACATCTTAAAAAAGCTTAAAAATGAGCAGGTTACATGTGACAGAGGAATGAGACTTGCATGCAAACCATACAACTACTGCATCACTGAAGCTGCGTTTGTTGATTTTTACTGGTGATCCTGTTTTGAAGCACTGAAGACTGTTCTTTAATATCCTTGGCTGTACCAATATTATCCCTGGATACTCTTTTACAACGTTCTGGTACCGTTTTGTGGAATCCTGCATGCCCCGACATTGCCCGATAAATAAATCTACAGTGCACTAGTGTTAGCGTGTGTGTGGTTTATTTTTTATAATTGAGGCTCATAATACTGTAAACATCTGTTACTTTGGGAGCCTCTTGTTTTCAGTTAATTACACTCATGTTTTAATTACCATATATGTTTCTAATGAATTGTTAATTTGAGTTGCGAGTGTTCTTATGTGTCTTGTGCAGACAAGCCTGTGCCATATTGCACTTTCATACCACTTCCATAAACCCTGGCAGCAATATCTTTTCAGCTCACAAACCGATCTCCTAAAGCAAACACTCAATTGTTTTTATCATTGCAAGATAAGACAAGAATGGATTTTGCCAGATTTCCACTCCAGTACATGTCAAAGGAGATTCTACAGAACAGGGTCTAGCTTCTCTAATATCTGCATAAAAATATAGAATTCAACTCATTGGTTTTACTGTGATTTTGCATTCCTACACTTCTACATTCATACTTACCAAGTTTAGCAATTTAATAAGATGAAATGAAGCTACAGTTCTCACAATATCAAACTCCCTAACCTGAAGACTGATTCCCATTGGAGAGTAAATACATTCAGGCAGTCTAAACAGCAAGGTTACTAAAAGCAGGCCTACATTAAGTCTTTAATGAATTTTTCTGACCGAAAACAGAGACACTGGTCTCAATAAGAAATCAATGCAACTACCCAAAGTTTGAAATCAACCTGGAGTCGATACAAGATGCTTTTGACAGCAGAACTTAACAAACCTGTTCTTGGCTAGTTACATTTTCTGCACACCACTATACAGAATGTGCAGAGTGGAACTAACAAGTTATCTAACAAAAATCAAATACCCCAGCACTATACTGTATCGCAGAGTCCGAGGGATTGTTAAAACCGATATACAAGACGAGTTTCTAAAACACTTTGCTAGTAGCAGTGTTAATTTGGGGTTCAACGTCTCAGATTAAGAACAAAATCTGCTGACATAATGGAAATGTGACTATTCTGTCATTTTATGCAAAAACACAACCACAAGTGTCATCTATGAACTCGAACTACATCAATAAGCATGCAGTACACACACATACTGAAAAGTATCCATGGTTGACAATTACTGACTTTCATTTGAATAGTGTTGTAAAGAGTGCAAAAGATTAAATAAATTATACAGCTGGCATATTGCTAAGCAAGTCTCTAAAGCAGCCACTGGAAAGCACGTTCCTGAGTGTTGCAGGATAGCATTAACCCTTTAAGGACCGGGATCATGTTAGCATCATCATACTGAAGAGGGTTTCTAGGATCGCGATCATGTAAACACAATAAAAAAAAGCACTTTGTTTTGACGACTTACAGGGTCACCGTAGGTTGCAGTAAAGGCTTGAAACACATATCAATGGATAGTAGAGGGACTGACGTTCACATCCTGATAGTTTATTTTTCGTGCAACGTCACTGAGAAGGGAAATTACTGTCTAAAGGGCAGAGACAGTTTACAGCAGCCCAGCAGACAAAACATCGCAGGAATTGTTTAGAGTGAATAAAAAAAGGGGAAACACTGTAAATCTGATGTATTTGACTTAATTATATTAGGGCATTTATTCAGTCATGTATTTTAATATATATGTTTTTACAACACTTATAAATATCTAGAAATAAATGGATATAAGCGTATACTATTTCATGAACTAAATGTATTTTTTTTTCCTTATTACTGATAATGGAATTAATAATTTATTGTATTTTTAAATATGATAAAATAGAGTAGTGTCCATTATTGCTTATAAAGGGAATAAACATGTACTAACAATGTCTTGTAATTTGGCCAAAGATCAATATTTTTTCAAGAAAACTTTCAGGAAGTATTCTAAGGTCCCTCAGGTCACAGAATAACACATTTTTATACATGTATCTCAAAGTAGAAAATAGCAAAAATCAAAATAGTGTTACAAAAGTGTAAAGTTTGTATGATCTCAAAATACTTCATAACATTCCCCAGTGTTCTGAAAAAAATGACACCATTTCCAAAAAAGACTGTGAATTGTATAGGAAAGAGTCAACTACATCCAAAAACCCCTTTCCTATGAGAGCATCCCACTGAAAAATGCTAGTCCCTGAAAGGGTTAACAGACATACTTCTTGACCCCCCCCCCCCCCCCCCCCCCCAAAAAAAAAAAAGTGATGCAAGACACGTAACAGTTATTTACATGTCCGGCCCACTCTCTCCTCCCACCCCTCCCTCTTTGTTGGCAGAACAGATTTACAGGCAGGCTCTCATTTCAAAGCACCCTGCCCCCAGCCTGACACGTGCACCCCTCTGCAGGACAAAGCAGCAGCAGCTGCCGGGGTGACAATAGCACAATGAATAGAGGAATGCAGGGCAGACAGACGAGGTGCTAATCCAGCCTGAAGGCTAATCAGGAGGAGAGAAAAATCAAGCAGTACACGCAGGCAGGCAGTCTGGAAACTACCCCCACCCTCAAACACCACTGACTTATACCATGGGAATGGGGGACGGGGGACGACAAGCTTACAATACAGAGGCAAGGTGCTGAATCGGTATTCAGTCTGCTCAGAAAGGAATGTGTTAAGATCCACACATAACTATTAAAACACTCAAGTGCTGCACTTAGAAATACATTTGTGAATGAAGACATTGAAAAAAATGGAAACTCTTGCCATTGAATTTATTACGTTTCTTTTAGCATTTCCAAAATGTCCCCAGCCAAACCCACAATATTAAAACATGTAAAATTCCTGTTTGCTTACATTTTGCTGCTCTTCGCTGGGTTGGATTTAGCGGGGTGTGAGGTGGGGGGGTTTCCTATTTAAAAGGGTTCATTTTTACAGGTCGTCGCTCTTTCAGGGGCGCAGAGGCTTTCTGAGGAGTAAATGCAGAACCGTCTATTTAAAAAAAAATAATCCAAACTTTAAAAGTGACCTCGGACAGCAGGTCGCACTGACAACGGTGGCGTCACACCTAGAAGGAAAAAGAAAAAGAATGTTTTGGTATTCTACATACAGTAACAACTATAGCAATATTACATCTCAGCAAGTACAAATAGCCAGACGTGGGCCTTACAATGCCAAACTTCATTTCTCTTTAGAAATAAAAACACATTTGTGCTACTTTATATCCCCAAGCTGCATTTAAAATGAAGTTTCTAAACCCTATTAAATAAAACTACTTAAGCAGGGAATGCATTTCCTACACAGAAATAAAGAAAAAAACCACACACACGAAAAGATGATGCAATCACTGTGAAACCTGGACCATTTGATGCTTTTGAATATGTATGACAATGCAGAATAAAGCAATGAAAGTCACAGCTGTGACTGGCAAGGGGAAATCTGTGAAAGCACAGCATTAAAGAAAAAATAATTACTTAGCTCAGTAAGCAACTGGTGCATCAAGACCATGGTAAAGAGCAGTTTGTTAAACGATCAGATAATGCACTTCCCTATTATGTTAAGAATTATATTTAAATGAAGCACATGTAATTCTGTAACAAAACAAATGGTCAATCAAAACCACAAGCACCATGAAAAAATAACGGATAGACAGTAAGTGGTTTAGTGGGTTTACAACCAATCAGTAAACCTACCATATATCACTCCACCTGAAGGACTGACTAGATTTGTGTAATCATCTTCTGGTGTAATTCAGCAAGAGGGGAGTGTTGAACGATGTCCAATCAGTATATGCTTTACCACACATCTTACAGGCTGATCTCATTGTTTAGGGATCAGATAAAGAACTTGCCATTGACTGGATATCTACTTCACAACGCTCTTTGCAAGTCATACTTATGCAGGTATTTGTAAGTACACTCTTCATCTTGGCAAGTACTGGTTGACCTAGCGAAACTGCCCGTTTCTAATGTATCGGCTACACCTGTTGCATTAAACTTGGAATCCACATCAAGCTTTTTTGTGCAAAGCTTTAATGCTTGCCCTCTAATCTCAAGAATGAGTCACTGTGGCTTGGTTTAGATGCATGTGAAAATTGAGTCATGACTGTGTGATGTTGTCACGCAAACACATTATGAAACAGCAAAAGGACGTCCTTTTGGCAGGGCGACTAAGGGCATGGTCAAATCATTTTCTTACGATAAAAATAGCTGTAAAAACCCATGTAAACCGAGCAGGAATCATGCTTGAAGCTCAGGAGATTAACAGTTAGAATCCTGTTCTCATTTAAACCGCGCCCCCCCCCCCCCCCCCCCCCCCCCCCACACGTACATTTATGGACTACTTCAACACTAGAGCCGCCGCGGTTACTCATTATCACATACATTTTAAACACCATCAATGGCAGGGAAACTATCAGATACAACTCAAAAGTTTTATTCAAGCACATCACATCAAAAAACTGCATAGCCGGAATGCTGTATTTAAATGAACAATTAAACAGAAGGGTGGTTATTTTCTAACTTACCACATATAAAGCACTACTTCAAAAAAATGAAAAACTAATAAACATTTCAAAAGAAACTTGTGTGTAAACAGGTCTATGTACATACAAAACTAAAAACCAAAGTAGCTTTTAATCGAAAATGAAAGTAACATATGATTTCTCTTGTGTCACTGGCAGCACAGAATCCAGGTTGAGCTGCTGCAGCCTGCAGCTTTCTGATCAAAGTTTCTGCTGAAGCGCTGTGGCTAGCTTCAAGATGAAATCTCTCATTTATATTTTCCCTGGTGCATTCCTTGTACAAAACGAAGGAATTGATGGCTGCCAGATCCAGTAGAGATAACAGGCTTGTATATAAAATAAAATTCAATATTGTAGGTTACATTCAAAATAAAAACATATCTTATTGTAAAAGGTGGTTCAAGCGTTAATGAAAGGTGCCTTTTAGATGTTCCACAAACACACAATATAAATTAAGTAGTAAAACTTGTACTAAGTAGAAATTATATTTTATATAATTGCATGTGCAAGTGTGTGTGTTGGAAAGGTAACCAGACAAACAAGTAGCTAACGCACAGCGTAATTCAGAATGTGCGTGACAACACGTGAATTCATTTCTCTTGTTAAATGTTTTTCTCTCCATGGCAATGCACGAAGCTCTCCTCGCGATATTCAGGGTCGTTCTTTTCCTACGTAATTAGCAGACACGGGCATTGAAATATCCCCTCCCCTAAATGACTATGAATTGGGTAATCTGCATTGGTACGGCCAATTTTTTTCATAAATCAGAACTGCATAGCAACACATTTACTGAAAATTATGGCAGACGTCGTGAGGAAAACTGTCATGACCTGTGCATGTAAACCCCGCCAATGTTGCCACTTTCCTTCCTATTTCTGTCTCTTCAAACACTGTTTCAAATATTTTACTATTTCAGCTTGTTAGAAACCCCTGTAGGGCACAATAGATTTATTAAAAAAAATGTAAAAAAAAACACATCTAAAATACGACCCCATCCCACTGAGGGGCAAAAGATTCAATTTACCCAAAGCGTTTTCATCATTTCATGTAAAAGTGAGATGAATTATTCTCCAGGGAAATAAAATACAATTAAAAAACAAATAAAAGCTTTAAAAACCCATTTTTGCTCAATAAATATTTTGCAGACCTTTTTTTTCTAAGGATGAACGCGTCAATTATAGTTATGAAACGTATTTGACAGAAATAAATGTTTTACTAAAAACATATTAGTACTCACTGGAACCGGATCCCTGATATTTGTATCCGGTTCATCGGTACCCAATCAGTAACTGGGTACGACATTTCAAAGGAACCGGTTCACACATCTCTACATTTTGGAAGCGATTTACACTAGCAGTGGAGCGGAGTGGGAGTGGAGCTGGCTGCAGAATTAGAAGCACCGGAGCGGAGCGGGGAAATAAAAACCTTGGAGCGAGCGGTTTCAAAGAGGGCGAGGAACGGCGTTTATGAGCGCTCCACTCCGCTCACATGCTCTGCTGTGGAGCCACAGCAAAGGTGGATATTATAAAAAGGAAGTCGTTTTTCTAATTGGTGCAACAGAAACATTGACACTGGGGCAGGTTTTATTCTCTGTCTATCTGGCGCTACATTGGTGCACTCTGTGTTCATGCTGTAGTGGGCGTGGTATGGTTCTGTCCTCACAGAGTAAGAAAAGCATTTGAAAAGCGTTTGTTATATATTTAATAAAACTGTATCTCTAAATAAGGAACAAGGCAAAGCCACATTTGGAACTATTTCGTGGAAATGGACAAAATACCACAAAAACAAATTCAATGCTTCATCATTCGAAATGAAAACATTGAGAACTACTGTGGATGGAGCAGTAAAAAGCAAAACATCCATAATAAGCAAAATGCTCTGGATGGCGACTGAATACATAAAACACTGTTTTAAAAGGAATGCAGTTCCCCCCCAAATATAAAAAATTCAGAGAATGCATTTGCAAATGAATTATGTATAAGCTTTAAACTTACCAGTACACTTTTACGCAAATCATTTGTTTAAAAAAAAAAAAAAAAAAGTCCTTGATATGTGTCATGTGTTAACAGAAGGGGATATTTAAAAAAAAAATTAGAAATGGATTTCCCGTTTGCGTCACCGATCCCTGAACCGTAGCGTTAATATCCCAATGTATTGGAATCTGTGCCTTTCATAGATTCTGTAACATATGTAATCTGTGTTTTTTATTATGGTTTTGTTCTTTGAATATAATATAAAAAATATTTTTTTGTTGTTTATTTTATTCACTTTGTGGCCACAGGTCCAGCACAGGTACATCAGAATAGCACAGTACAAAACACAGTCTATTGATTTTTTATAATTACATGCCAGACAGCCGCTATTAAGATTGTTGTTTTTATTAAAAATCACTGATTAATCAACTAGGCCTAATGCCAACAAACTGATCAAAAAATTTAAAATTAAGTGACAGTGTAATTTCACTATATACTTTGGTGTGCAAGTGTTTTTTTTCTTTTCTTTTTTAAACTTTGTAGTTAAGTTGTTGTGATGTTAAAATGTTACTGGCTTATTTAGGGGTTCTTGGCTAGGAAAATACTAACCAGGGCTGTCAGTACAGGTCAGAATGGAATATAAAGAGTGTGTGTAGATCTGGTTTAAACACCGACACATGCACAGCATTTAAACATTCAGAAAAATGTACCAACAGAACATCTCTACAAGGTACATTTCTAATGCGTATGTAAATCAGAGAATGGCACATATTTACATAGACATCTCAATTACCATAGGACTGAGTGCACACCAGGTGAACCACATTAAGGCAGGAAAACAATTTCAGATCGAAACACAGGACAGTGCTGCCATGACATTTCGCTGTCTTTATATAAAATATAATAATAAAAAAATGTTTGTGTTAAATATTGAAAAAGTGAATTAGAGAAGGGCATATATTTGTTAACACATTACATATATTGAAAGCCATCAAATCCAGATTTTTCAAACCAAAGGTTGTGCCCACAATTAGACTGGAGATAGCGTTTCCATGGAAACTGTAGCAATACATGACTATCATGACACTGTTGGAACTGCAACCCAGCAGATATTTGTATCAGGAGAATCAAAGTTTATGAAAACACATCACCCGGCCCTCTATAACCATACAGTAATTGACTCATTCTGCAGGACTCAAGAAAACTGGTCAGGAATTAACATTACATTTTTGACCCCCCCCTCTAAATTTGTGATCTTGGTGTACATTTTGCTGAACTAAACATTTGACAGTGTACAAAATACAGACAAGTAGAATATAACAGGATAGGCCATTAAACACATGACATCTGTAAAAACCAATAATACATTTACAAAAAAAAAGGATCAATGTAATGCAGTATCCGTAAAACATTCAATATAAAAATAAACAACTTAAAAGATAATACTACTACTAAACTCATCTCACTATGCCACAGTCATATGATTGAATGTGTGCTACTATGCTTTCCTACCGGAGCAGATGTTCTTGCCAGTACAAAGTATCTTTATTATTTCACATAGCTATCATCTCTTCAGGACCTGAAGGTCTACACTAATTTAGAAAATAGCCGACATCCTCAGGCCATGTTCTCTGAAAATGTTCTTAGCAAAAAAAAGCACAAAATGTCCTGGCTTTCTTGTTTTAAATTCCTCTCTAAACAGCGCCACAAAACAAGCCTGTTTTAGAGCTCTTGGGTACTAGGAAAGTGTCTGTTTTACACATCATGTTAAAAAAAACAAATGGAGCTCATATTATGATAAACTAATCTAGATTCCTCAACCAGGCTGGGCCAGCAGTGCAACTTCCACTCTACTGGAAGATCTTAAAGAACGGCAGCGGTTTGTCTATTTTAAGAGTACAGCACGGTTTTACTTCATTGATGCATCTGCAAAGTCAAAAACCACAGAGCTTTGCTTTTAACTCTCGATTACATCATCCAAAACAGTGTGAGCGCTGCTTTGGCTGCTTCCTGAAACCAACTGCACAGGCCACAAAGTTTATCCCTTCTGCCAGTGACACACTCCCTGATCCTGTACCCTCTTTCACTCTGCTACACAGGCAGTCTCCTTCTCACACTGGCTACTTGATTTTGCACTGCAATGGGGGGCTACTTTTCAAGTTAAATTATGTAAACTATTGTTTGCTAGGCCGCTCCAATGCCCCATGAAATAAAAAATGTCCAGCTGAATTTCTCAACGCGTCCGTGTCCCCCCCCAACCCTTTACATACCAGACGCAAAACCAATATGCAGTAAATTAATGCGTTTTGTATTAACATAACATGTCTGCCGACAGGCTAATCTTTTTTACTTGTTTGTTTACACTTGCGTTTTCATAATTAAACTCCCTTGCCATTGTTCTCCAGTCCAGCAGAATGCGCGCACACCCTCCCTGGTTACAGTCAGTTTCACAGAAAAGCCTGAGTAACAACATCAGGCTTGTTAACATGGCCCTGTGCAAATCTTGTATCCCCATTACACATGACCATTACTTCTGGAAGAATAAGCAATCAGCTTCAGCAGTGACTGTTCAAATGTAGGCTATTATATTTGTGCTTTAAAATACAGTGAAACTCACCCGCTGTAAACTTATCTATTTGCTAGCCAAAATATCTGTCTCATGTTTGGAGACATGGAGTGACCTAGCAAGAGAATGGGAGAAATGTGTACTTCTGCGTACTACAGTACAGTTTATAGACAAAGTGCAGTAGATTTGTGAAACGAAAACTGCATCACCGATTTAAAACAAAACAAAAAAACAATAGCCAAAGGTAACATTACAAAGTATGTGAAATTTGTCTTTTCTATGACAAAAAAAATGCTAAAATTCTGGGCCAAAATAATTCAGTATGCTTTAAGCACCAACTGTCTCTTGGCCATTTCACCAGTAGGCCTACAATGACATGATAAAAAATATATATATGCAGCGTATGTGACTTTATACAGCACTGTATATATGCCACAGGAATTGGAATAAAGGAAATTATGTAATACAGTTCATGTGCAGTCATGGTTTTGTTAAGTAGCATTTTAAAAACTATATAATTTTGTGCAGTATTAAAATATAGCAAATACACAAAACCAAGAAAATGTGTTGTATATTTGACATTTTATTTTTAGTGTCCTGTGTAACACAGGCCATCGTTTAAAAAATGAAAACAGTACCTGAAGCAGATATAGGGCCTATGCGTTTATTATATCAACATGTGTTGTAAAAAATAAATCAAAAGCAGTTTTGAAAACTGTCCAAAATATTTACTTGGGGGGGGGGGGGGGGGGGGGGGGGGGGTAAATGAAAAAATGTAAACACTCCAGAAATTGCAAATTATTGCATTTCTTTCTTTATCACAGGCTACATAAATCATTCTATTCCACACACCATATCAGTAGAAAAATGAAACTAGCAGAGAATCTGTTGAATTTTTAGGTCAAGTAGTTCGCAAAGACAACAATATTGCTGTACTACAGAACAGTGCTAAACACAAATCTCCCCTCCTTCCTCTCTCCCCATCCTCCATTACAGCACTGTCCCCCAGGAGATTGCTCCATGCCAGACACAGTTCACTGAAAAGCTGAGAGATCTGGGCCTGAGACACTCAATAATGCACAACCCCGACTGCTGGAACATTGCTACAGGAATACCTCCCGCACCACGGTGGGAGGCAGGAAGCAGGGGAGGGTGAGGAGGCGGCTCTGCAGCTGGCTGATCAAGGGGGTAAAGAGGGGAGGAGTCTCAGTGGACTCTCAGAAACCTGAGCCGCAACACAAACAGGGATGGGGGTTACTATATCCTATAACCCTTATTTTATTTTGTTATAAAAGAAATGCTATTTAGAATCTCGCGTAGTATTTGTGCAAGCCCCATATCCTTCCACTCGATAAGAGGAATACTTTATTCCTACATTGAAACATCTGCACCCCTCATTGTATTCACTACAGTAAAAGCCACGTTACGATTTGCAAAGCACCGGCGGGGGAGGTTACAAGCCACTTCGGGGTCTGTTCTGTTGTAAGATCTAAAACAGAAATCCATCTGTGTCAGTTTATAGCTTCTTCTGTGCTCCATTTTCAGACCTTTCACAGTTCAGTTTCTTTACATTACCCACACATAGCTTTTAGCTGTAGGTACCAAAGCTTTCTCGCTCCTTGAAGTTCTGCTAATCTATGTTGGAGTTTGTTTTGTCCCCCCCCCCCCCCAATGTGGATTAGCTCCATTCCTTCCCTTTTAAAGCTGTGCATTCTTATTTTCTGGAGGAAAGAAGGGTTGCTGTGGTAAGGCATGTGCCTGAATGGTTTCTGCTTCTGGTATTTGCACTGAATCTACAGAAACAAGCTGTACACCTTGTGTCTTCGATTGTAATGAGTGATGCACTAAAACTACTTTCACTTGACAACCTACCTAGCTAAAACCTCTTAGATGGCTTCAGTATCAATTCATTTTATATTGTACAGTATCCCAGGGGTAGAACACACACTAGTCGTGCATCCAGTCCTGGGGGGCTCAAAATATTGTCTTCTGTTAATTTAAATAATATACTTTACTTAAATGAGGGTGGTTATAAATACCAAGGCTGTGTGGAAGGCTGCTGTGTTTCTGACCCTGGTATATTGCATAGGGGGGGGGGGGGGTTGCATGAGGATAAAACACAAAACCAAGCTCCAAGCCATACAGATATGTTAGCTGGGGTTCCCTGGTAACCAAGCTGCATTTGCTCACAGGCTATGCCGAACATCTAGGCGCATAATTATTTGCATGGGAATCACACTCTCAAAGCACTCTGCATAACATATAGGGCTAACCAATTGAAAATTAAAAAGTCCACACAGACCCAAACTTACAACCCACGGAAATTGTGCTCGTCTATAACACCCACCTCACACCTTAAAACAAACTTTTAATAAAGCATCCTAGTGTGAACTGTGGGAAGTACAGTAATTAAGAACCATCCGATTGTACACAGAGAACATAAAGTATTAACTTGCAATGCACTTAAGCTAAGGTGCATGGATTTTTTTTGCACTCAGGAAAAGCTAGAAAGATGCAAGTCTACTTCTGAACGCATGCGATCTATTTACAACGTCCATAACCACCTTGCTTTCGTTGAGAAAGGTAGCAGTTCGGAGGATGCCATCTTCCTATACAACTACTTTACCACAATAAGGTTAGAAACAAACGCTGCCATCTGAATAAGACTACATAGCAAGTAATGGGTTAACTACTGTAACAAATCCTGCAGGATAAACACTGGTACTAGGGTCAATCACTAGTTCCAATTGTTTTGGCATTAGTTCAATGCGATATACCAGTTTAGGTAATTACAAATGACGTCTAGGTCTCAAATATAATTTCAAAAATAAAATATAAATACAGTGACGCATTTGTGATTTTAAAAAAGACAGTGCAATACTTTCCAGGGATATTATTAGAGAGCGGAGCATTGCCATACAACTACAGAGAAAACACTGACAGTGCAGCCTATCTGAGTGAAGGACGCGTGTAGATATACACTATATGCACATCTAAATAACTAGGAGAGGCGCACCAGCAGCGAGATATACAGCAGGTGCCGCCTTACATGTTTTAAAATACAAAACAGAGCACTTCCATGGAAAGAAAAAAGACAAAATGGCGGCCGCAGGAAGCTCCGACACCTCGGCTTTCATCCCAATCCTAGGTAGCGACTCCAACAAACTAGGCACGAATCCCGCTTCTATTGGTCCGAATGAGTGTTTTGATTTAGTCTTCAAGTTCAGATAGCTCTTAAAAACACCAACGTCTCCCCGCTTACCTGCAGCCCATATCTAACCCCGTTTAAAATAATATCCGTATCACCAGCTAAGCTAATGACCATCTCCCGTACACACGCTTCTTAGCGTAACCACCCACCTTCTAATGCAGACATAGTACGATGGTTACGGAACTAATTTCGATAATAAGCCTCCCTAGGGTAGATTTAGCTATGCAGCCAACACAGTGCAGCCGCTACAGCCTGTTTTGCGCATATCCGCTTGGAGAACATCATCGAAGCTTGCTCTGTATTCCCGAAAGAGCCTGCGTGATTCGCTGTACGTACAGCAGGCGCCACAGAACACTACATACGCTACGCAGAGTACGTAACTTTTGTCACGAATACGGCCTTGGGCTCCAAACAAACAACCTCGGCGATTTCTTTATGTTTCGGCAACTCCTACGCACGGTCCACTGAGCAAGATTATCCCTGCAAAGCTGCTGCAGAACCTACAACTAAAAACAGCAACAGCAGCCGCTTAAAACAACGAAAAGCACCACATTAAACAGCGTGCAATTACTCTCACTGCCCCCTTCCTTACCGTGCAGCAGGCCTCTGTATAATACGCCGTTCCCGGTTTTCGGTCTACAGTCTTAACGCTTAAATCCCACCCTT
This sequence comes from Polyodon spathula, assembly GCF_017654505.1. NCBI lineage: Eukaryota > Metazoa > Chordata > Actinopteri > Acipenseriformes > Polyodontidae > Polyodon > Polyodon spathula. Next base: position 52,494 of record NW_024472351.1, on the reverse strand, counting down.
GTCACCTGCCGTTCGCGTTTATTTGGAAACCCCAGTTGGAAAAGCATCACTTACCATATCCCCCGGGCTTTAATCGGCAATAAAAAGCGTTTATTTACCTTTTTAATTGGTTGTCAGTACGCGCGCGGATCTTCCTCCCCGAATCCAGAACAAACAGCTCTCCGCCGTCCGTGACGTCACACGCACTGCCGACGCAACGTAACGCCGATCAATCCCGGTCCCTCCCCTTGAATAAATGAATGTGGCACTGATGGCAGATTCAGAAGTAGCACTACAGGAGAAAGGGTTCAAATAGCAGAGGAGTCTGGAAAAGGGTGGACTGAAAATGAATGCAGAAAAATCTGAAATAATGGTAATGGAGAGAAGAGGAGATACTATGACCAATGTTGAGGAGACATGTGGAGGAAAACTGAAACAGGTTGATGGCTTTAAATACCTTGGATCAGAACTGGTAAAGGGAGGAGAAACACTGGAGGCAGTAAAACAAAGAGTGAAAGCTGGATGGAACAAGTGGAGAGAAATAACTGGAATAATCTGTGACAGGAAAATTCCTAGAAAGTTAAAGTGCAAAATGTACAAGACTGTGATTAGACCTGCACTACTATATGGAGCTGAATGCTGGGCAGTTGGAAAGAGGGAAGATAACCTGATGACAAGAACTGAAATGAGGATGTTGAGATGGATTCTGCAGATTTCAATGAAGGATAAGATCAGAAATGAAGAAATCTGTAGACGATGTAGGGTGGTGGATGTGGTTGAGAAGATGCGAGAAGCGAGGTTACAGTGGTATGGACATATCATGAGGAGGGACGTTGAGGAAGTAACAAAGAGGGTAATTTGAGGTGGAAGGTAACAGGGGAAGAGGCAGGCCTAGAAAGAGATGGATAGATTGTGTGAGAAAAGATATGGAGGTATGTGAAGTGAGAGAGGAAGATGTGCTCGACAGAGACAAGTGGAGAAGAGCAACCAAAGCAGCTGACCCCAGGACAGTCTGGGACTAAGGCTGTGAAAAAGAAGAAGAAGAGAAACTCCTGCACGTATTAATCTTTTACATTGAACAGTGTCAGTGTAGAGCGATCCGTATTCTTTAACAAACATTTACACTGGCAAAACTAAACAGTGCAGCTGTGACTGGAGATTAAGCAAAGAAGCTCAAAGGGTTTTGCATATTTTTATTTTTTATTTTAAAGTTTAACGTTGCTTGCGTGTTACTTCTTTTTGTTCGTTTGTAGAATTCAAAAGCCTTTTTTTTTAATGCATATTTAGTTCTTTAAAAGGTGTTTTACAAAGTAGGGGGCGCCCCCACAACGTCGTTTTTTCAGGAGTTACTATCTTTGTGGGCACATTTTCTCAAACTGTATCCCCGCATTGATAGTAATACATGCCCCCCACCATCAGAATCATTTACCTTTTATAACTTTATAATGCCTATATATATATACACTATACAAAAATATATATGTATATCTTTTTAAATTATTTAAATATAAATTTAATGTAGCACACCTGTTTTATGTTACTTAACAGCGACATCTGGTGTAATAAATATGCAGACAAGGATAAGCGCACAATCTCGTATTTCTCAATTCTAGGTACTAGTCTACAGTACGAGTGAATACATGTAGGATGTGAGTACAAGTAAACCCGTACGGTACAGAAATACATTCATCAAAGTTCAAATGCTGTACGAACCTTTACAACAACAGACCGGTAATGAAATCTTAAACTCTTTCAGGTCTGGGGAGTCGTACATTAAAAAAAACAAAAAAAAAAAAAAACACACACACACACATTCCTTCGATGCTAATTTACACTGTTGATTGAATGGACTTGAATGTACGACTTATACACAGTGCTGAATATGTGGTCCACTGCGAATTCAGAAATATAATTTCAATATACATTATGCAATATTTGTGTCTATCGATATTATTTAATAATAATAATAATAATAATAATAATAATAATAATAATATTTTTTTAATTAAACACATCATTATACTAGTTTTTAATTGTACCAAACACGTGATAAGATTTATATTTATTATTATTATTATTTTTAACGAAAAAGGAACGTTTGGAACTGTCTTGAGCGTTCAAATCTGCCGCGTGAAACCTGTCACGTGAAAGGCGTCCGTTAAGTTCAGTTGAAGAAAGCTGTCAGCCCCAAAGGTACCACATTCATTTACAACAACAGAAAGAAAATGCATATTAACAAGATACAGCTTGACTGACTGGATCATTTTATTAGGTTTTTCCTTTTTAATGGATGGCATTTATGTCACCACAGAAAATAAATGTAAGCCTACAACAAATAATAATAATAATAATAATAATAATAATAATAATAATAATAATAATAATAATAAAATAACAGTACTACTGCCAATAATAATAATAATAATAATAATAATAATAATAATAATAATAATAATTGGTGCTTTTGTTCGTATTATTTGTTACTTGTATAGGAATTATCTGCCCCGTCAGTAGATTGGAATTATCTGGCATAGTTTTCAATTATGGAGTTAAATGTAAGCTTTTGTCATAATCATTATTTTTCTTCTGTATGCAAATCCTGCACATTATTATTTAGCGCATTCACAGACACCAACAAACAAATAAAAACCTTAGAAAACAAAATCTGATCTTCTCCACTGTGGGGAAAATCTCACGGAACTTGTGCATGAATGCGACTATTTCCAAAGTAAAAAAAAAAAGAAAAAAAGTGTAAATATATTTTTGTTTTTTTGTCTGTGTTTTCAGGGAAATGATTTCTTTTTCTGAATTCAAGTGGTTTAGCGAACACGACCCCGCTTTTAAAATCCTGAAGCCTTGGTGGGACGTGTTCTCCGAGTACCTCACGATCTTCATGTTCATGATAGCGATGTTTTCAGGAGGTTTGCAGGTAAACACAACGACATGTTTCTGCTAAGTGATGCACCTCTATTTGTATGCACAGCTATGGCCAAAAGTTTAGCATCACCTCACAATTAACAAATTTAGCTTCATAGAGTCGAATGCAACCTGCTGAATATGCAATGTAAAGACAAAAGGAATAGAAAATAGTGTTTTTTATATTAGATTTACTGCATTGTAACAGAAACACAACTTTTTATGAGAGGCGAATGGCTGAATCAGCAATGTTCCTCTAATTTTCCGTTAATTCAAACCCCATTCCTGAGAAAACTAAATATTGTGCATCAATGCAAGGGGGTGAAGTACAGTGCAGAGACATAGGAGGAATAGAACACAATGTTTTTATATCAGATTTCCGGCATTGTAAAAATACAATACTTTGAAGACAGTCGATTCACTAAATATATGGGCTTGCTCTGAATTGCAAGACAGACACCACTACAGAATAAAAGCAGGACAATTCATAAATTTATTTGTGTTTTATTAAAATAAATAGCCAGTAAAATAATATAAGATGCAAAGCACCAGGGGGAGGAAAAAACATGTTTACTGACGGAAACCTCCAGGATTGCATGGATAGCAGCTGCCCTCTCCTCTAGGATTCCACGACTAGACGCTACCCTCTCCTCCAGGATTCCACAACTAGAAGCTACCCTCTGCTCCAGGATTCCACGGATACCAGCTACCCTCTCCTCCAGGATTCCACGACTAGAAGCTACCCTGTCCTCCAGGATTCCACGGATACCAGCTACCCTCTCCTCCAGGATTCCACGACTAGAAGCTACCCTGTCCTCCAGGATTCCACGGATACCAGCTACCCTCTCCTCCAGGATTCCACGGATACCAGCTACCCTCTCCTCCAGGATTCCACGGATACCAGCTACCCTCTCCTCCAGGATTCCACGGATACCAGCTACCCTCTCCTCCAGGATTCCACGGATACCAGCTACCCTCTCCTCCAGGATTCCACGGATACCAGCTACCTTCTCCTCCAGGATTCCACGGATACCAGCTACCCTCTTCTCCAGGATTCCACGGATACCAGCTACCCTGTCCTCCAGGATTCCACGGATACCAGCTACCCTCTCCTCCAGGGCTATCTATTTTAAATCTGCAAAGTGCTGGCAAATTAATTCTTGCTCGTTTTACCTGCGGGAAAAAAACTAGCATTAGATTTCTGAAATAAATAAAATTATAAAAATGCAATAACACCTTTTTCTTTAAATTAAATAACTAACATTGTGATGTAGCTATTTACATAGTAAAATGAATATCTATTTGCCATATCGTAAAGCTCTAAATAGTGTTAAATTAAAACAAATCTGAATATAGTCAGTTAGTATTTCAAATAAAAAAATATATAATCTTTTTTAGGAGAGAGTTAAAAAGGTGGTTACCTCTAAGCAGTACCTTTTTTGCACACAAAAAAACTGACATAAATACTACAACTGCTGCCATCAGTTTGTATTGGAAATGTAATACATTGCTGTGCAAATTCTACACTGAATTTTATGTCAACTATTTGCCCTTTTAAAGATAAATATTGCAAAGTAAGATACCTTTGTAGAGAGGAAAGTATTATTTCAAGACTTCCCTTGTACCTCTTTAGGGAATCATTTGTAGTTGTATATTTTTAGACTTTTTGTCTTCTCTAACCAGTGTGATTAAAATCAACATCCAATGTGATGAATGTATATTCATATTCATAAGAATTTTATTGAGACATAGGTAACAGTTCAGATTCCCCACAATAAAGATTATTCAGGCTTTGACTTATGAAAGTGATTAATACTGTATTTTTCTGAGGGATTTTACCATTTTAAAGTGTTAAATAAGCACAAATTATTTTGTCATTTAACCAATTACCAGTACCAATAATTAACTTGATATCATCAGAAGTCAAATTAATTGTTTTTATTCCAGAATGCAAAATATAACTATCTTTATAGGCAACAACTTGCTCACAATCAGTTTTCAAGAGTGGTTTTGCTGAATTATGCAATATTCTTGTATTTTATCAAACTAAACCAAGTCATACACTGTTACTGTATACAGTGCCGTGAAAAAGTATTGGCCTGAAATTCTCCTGTAGAATTCTCTGATACAGAGCAGAATTCATGGTTCCTTCAATGATGACAAGTCGTCCAATTCCTGATGCAGCAAAGCATCACCAAATCATGACACTACCACCACCATGCTTGACCATTGGTATGAGGTTCTTACTGTGGAATGCAGTGTTTGGTTTTCAAGTTCCAGTTTTGACTCATCTGTCCATAGAACATTGTTCCAGAAGGATCATCCAGGTGCTTTTTGGCAATGTTGAGACGAGCATTCATGTTCTTCTTAGTGAGCAGTGGTTTCCGCCCTGCAACTCTACTCTGATTTTACGCCTTGCTGTTGGAGAGATTTTGGCAGGACGGCCGCTCCTGGGGACATTCACCACTGTCCCAAACTTTCTCCATTTGGACAGTATGGCTCTGACTGTTGTTTGGCGAAGCCCCTTAGCCTTAGAAATGGCCTTATAACCCTTTCCAGACTGATAGGCATTAACAACTTGATCCCGGAGGTCTTCCGGAATTTCTTTTGATCGTGGCACGATGTGCCTCTAGAACCTGTGTGCTGACAACTTCACTCTTATGGTAAGGGCCAAAGTTAGTCAGATTTATATTGGACAGGGCTGGCCCAAATCAGGCCTGATTGTTAACCAAAGTATAATTAGAGCTGACCCTAATTATCACTTTAATTGGGCTGCATTAACTAGGGGGGGCAATAACTTTTTCACACCTGAAGGTTGCATGTTTGATTACCTTGCACATCAAACAAATGAAAGAAGCACCAAACTTGGTGTCATTTTTTTCTCTCCGACTCCCTCTATATATTACAACAACCCACAAAAAGATCTGAGCAAATTCAATGTGAAAAATGTGCAAAAATGCAGAAAATCAGACCAAATACTTTTTCACGGCACTGTATGTACATTTTTAAAACATTTTCTGAATCACTTCAAAAGTATAAACAATATTTTGGGCATTGTTGCAGTATCATTGCTGATTATTATTTCTAAATAAAAATCAATTAATTTAAACAGAGCAGAAGAGATTTTATATGTGTGCTTTCTAAAAAGTGAATGAAGAATAATTTCTTCTGCATAACATAGAGGTGCACTCCAGTTTGTTTTTACATTATTGATGCCAGATGTAAAACATTGCACTTTTTACTGAAATTGTTACAGGTGGAATTTCCGCAATGTAAACCACCTGAGTGTTTTATAATAGGGCAATCAGAGGCTATACAATCTTCAGCTCCTTTTTGGTTGACTTTTCTACACCTTTTCCTCCCTCCTCAAACCCACACCCCTCCCAAACCTCATCCTTTGCATCTGATGACTTTGCCTCCATCTTTTGCTCCAAAGTAGAGGACATTCAGAAGTTATTCTTCAGTCCATCTTCTCCTTCCCCCTTCCCATCTGAACACATCCAACCCTCCTGCCCTCTCCCCTCATTCTCAACTTTCACTCCTCTACCTGACTCGGATCTTTGCTCCTTACTCCTGGATTCCAGGCCAACTACTTGCGCCCTGACCCCTTTCCTACTCGCTTCTTCCAATCCATTGCCCCAGCTCCTTTTCCTTGGATCGCCTTCCTCATTTACACATCTGCTGTCTGGCACCTTTCTATTAGCCTTCAAAACTGCTCACATCACCCCGATTCTTAAGAAACCTTCTGTTGACCCTACCTCCACCCAGAACTATCGCCCTCTCTCTCCTCCCGTTCCTGTCTAAAACTCGTGTAAGCTGTCCCCCGCCAGCTGGCATCCTTCCTCAGCCAACATTCTCTGCTTGACCCTCTTCAATCTGGGCTGTCTTCCTCGCTGTAACTGACTCTGTCCTCTCTGCTCAGGCTGCCTCCCTCTCCTCCATTCTAATTCTCCTTGACCTCTAAAGAGATTAAAGACATTACAGCAGCTAAAATTAATACAGTACAGGCATAATACAGTTATTTAGAAACAATAGTCTTTGCACTAATGTGGACCCTTTATTGTATTTTTATGAAACAAACTCAACCGGAGCCAGTGGAAATACAAAAATCCACCAATAATTTTATTTTGTAATTGCAAGTTTAGTTAAATGCTACATTCAGCATGTCTAACATCTGTGTATTTAATGGCACTTAAAAAAATGTTACCATGAACTTTGATGTAGACCTTGTAAGAAACTAAGTCAAGTGTTTCAGCTAATGCCTTCTTCAACATTGATGCTTCATAAAATCTCAAAGTTTAGTATTGAATTAAGTAATCTTAAATTACCTGTAAAACTTTATGAAAACTCAGAATTTTCTAGCTGTGTCTTTGGTGTTTGTCTTTTTTAAAGGTGACACATAAAAAGATTCTTTGTGTTCCTGCACCGGAAGGCCTATTTGTTTATGGCAGACTTTGGAATTTAAGTGTTCTAGAAGGACGTCTCAATGTCTACGGCTCAGCATTTAAGACGAAACTGGATCTTCAGCAGTATTACTTGATCAATCAGTGGTGCTACGACAACGCGGTCTTATGGTTCTCCAAATATTTCCCTTACTTGGCCCTTCTCCATACCATGATTTTTGTCATCAGCAGCAACTTCTGGTTCAAGTTTCCCGGCACAAGCTCCAAGATTGAACACTTCGTCCTTATCCTTGTCAAGTGTTTGGATTCTCCGTGGACCACAAAAGCCCTTTCCGAAACCGTTTACGAGTCCAGTCCCAGGCCTCCTCTGACTTCCAGTTCCACCATCGCTGCTGTATATTCAGGTCAGGTCTCTGCAGTGAGCAGCAACGCAGAGAGGCGTGATAGCAATGACGGGGGGATATACCAGACCTTGTTCAGCGACAAAAACACAGCACTTGGGACTAACAACGCGGCCCCGGCTGAGAGCTACCAAATGGACAACTCTGCAGTGAAAATCCTGGACAAGAAGGAGGGCGAGCAGGCCAGGGCTCTGTTTGAGAAGGTGAAGAAGTTCCGCGTTCACACAGAGGAAGGGGACATTCTATACAAGATGTACATGAGGCAGACCATTCTCAGGACGCTGCAGGGGCTCTCCATTGTAATCTACATCACCATTTACATGCCGTCCATGAACCACATTGTCCATTGCGTCGAGTCTCTGCACATCACGGGCTACACTGACTTCTACTGCGTCCATGGTCTCTGGAGGATATTCACGATGCTGTCTGTGCTCTACGTGACCTCTGTCATCATATACACCTGCACCTGCTTCTATACTCTCTACTGGATCTTCTACTACAACCTGAAGGAGTACTCCTTCGAGAACATCCGCGTCGAGTCAGGGATGGATGATATCCCGGACGTCAAGAATGACTTTGCCTTCTTGCTGTATCTCATCGACCAGTACGATATGCTCTATGCCCGCAAGTTTGCCGTCTTCCTCTCCGACGTCAGCGAGACGAAGCTGCTCCAGCTCAACCTGAACCACGAGTACACACTGGAGAAGCTCAAGCAGCGCATGTCTGTCAGCGAGGACAACAAGGTGGAGCTGCACCTCTACATGCTGCCGGGCATCCCCATCAACGTATACGACTTGGTGGAGATTGGGGTGCTGAAGCTGGAGCTCATCAACGACGTGACCCTCATCTCGCCTGTCTCCAACCTGAAGCAGCTCCGGGAGCTGTGGCTCTGCAACTGCACCATCAAAGTGGAGAAGCAGGCGATGGCCTTCCTCAAGGAGAATCTAAGGGTCTTCCGCGTTCGATTCTCATCCAGCCCTGAGATCCCAACTTGGATGTATGGCCTGGGGAAACTGAGGGAGATCTACCTGGAAGGATGCCTCCATAACATAACCCTTCAGCCCTTCCGTGACCTTATCCACCTCCGCTCCATTCACCTGAAGTCCAACATTTCCAAAGTCCCGAACGCCTTCTTTGATACGGCCAGCCACTTGACCCACCTCTCCATCCACAACCAGGGGACCAAGCTGCTGAACCTGACCAACGTCAAGAAGCTTTTCTGCCTGACCCGCCTCCGGCTCCTCCATTGCAACATGGAACGGATCTTCAGCTCCGTCTTCAGCTTCCAAAACCTGCAGGAGCTTGACCTCACCGACAACAACCTCAAATCCACTGAGGAGCTGGCCAGTGGTCAGCAGCTGCGTAAGCTCATCTCCCTCAACCTCTCGCATAACAAGATCACCTCCATCCAGCCACAGATCTCCAAGATCACGGGGCTGGAGAAGCTGTACCTCAACAAGAACAAGATCACTGCCCTACCCGCCAGCCTCTTCAAACTCTCCAAGCTGCTATTCCTTGACGTTTCCTACAACAACCTGACAGAGATCCCAGCTGACATTGAGCAGTTGTCCCACCTCCAGCACTTTATCGCCTCCAACAACTCCATCTCTGTACTACCCCAAGAGCTCTTCTCCTGCACCAAGCTGCGGGTCTTGGTGCTGTCTCGGAACAACATCACCTACCTTTCCCCGCTGGTTGGGCAGCTGTCAGACCTGCACCTCCTCGACCTGAAGAATAATAAGCTGAACACACTGCCAGTGGAGCTGACACTGTGCCTGAACCTGCGGGACAGCCAGCTCCTTGTGGAGCCTGGTGCCTTCTGCTCCTTGCCCATGGAAGCCAGGGAACAGCTCTGCAATAGGAAAGCACAGTCCGGCAAGAATGTAAGTCTTTAAAAGCCCTCTGGTTCCCATGCCATGTTTTGTTAAAATACTAACATTGTTGTTGTAGGTTTCTTGATGGTGAGTGTCATGTTAACAGTATTGTACCGTACTAAATTTATTTGATGAACAACCCGTGGTCCCACATAGACATTTATTTAGAGGCGGTGCACAAATCCAGTCCTTCAGCTCAGGAGTCCTTCAGGTTTTATTGGTATCATTCAGTAATTAGCTGATTAAGACCTGGATTGAGGTTCAATTAAATAGTTTATGGTAAAGGTAGAACATAGATGGCTTATTCGGTGTACAGTCAAATCTACAGCTATGGCAAAAAGTTTTGCATCACCCTACAGAATTAACTAATTTTGTTTCATAAAGTAATGAAACCTGCTGAAACGTACTGAATTACATCCTGCTTTGTAGTTTTCCATATACGAAAAACTGACTTAGGAAATTTCTAAATCTAACATTAATACTATACTACTAATATGTCTTCTGGTATTTTTGTGATACAATGTTGTAGTTTCTTTGATTGTATGATGTTAAATGAAAGATCTAAGTTATGTTCATGTATTTTTATTTGTTTATATATTTTTTTAATTATATCTCAATCCTAAAATTCTAGATGACGCAAAACTTTTGGCGATAGCTGTATGTTTACGGTCATGTGAATTCACTCATCTTACCAATTGATAACTCAGGGAAATGTTTTATTCCCAATACAAGTGTATTACAGATACACCTTGGTGAGTGTAAATAAACCAAGCAGCAAGTAACAGGTGTTCACACAGGAACTGCAGATGTTACCTAAAGCTGAAGTGCAGGGCTTTCCATTCATTTCACCCTTGTTTGCCATTGTTTTCCAGTACGTTCAAACCCTTCCCTTCCTGATCTTGTCACAACTGGTTCGATACAATCTTGGGAACTCATCATTACCTCAAAGTAGCAAGCACTTATGTATGTGGGGGAAAAGGAACAGAGGCTGTGCTGTATTTACTTTCACAAAAACTACTTCAGGATTCATTTTTCTATTTCATTCAGTACCTTAACTAATTCCTGGTGTAGGATTAGTTAATTGATAAGGAAGTTAGGTAATCTCTCACTCCAAGTTTGTAGGAAGAACTAAGCTGTTTTAAAGGCCAGTGAAATTGGTATTAATAATTCAAATAATAATGATGACCTACATTTGCCTATTTGTTACCTCTTTAATGTCCCATTAAGCATGTTGTTTGAGTCTTTATTGCTGTTTCTGCTTTGATTGCTATCTGCCATGCTTATTGGCTGTAACAGCAAAAACAGAACATATATCACATGACCAATGCTTTTTATTCTTTACTGGTTGCACCATTTTATGTCCCCAGTGCAACGCCTTTCATATCTGGAACACACAGATGTGTAAAATTGATCCTGTTATTTAAAATGAGACCCAGTTGCCCCCCCCCCCAAGTTGCATTATCTATTGTTACATTTTTTCCTCTCTGCTGCAGCTCAACATTTAGTAAATGTGTTGTCAGAAGCAGGTATGCAGGGTGGTTCAAAGGTTGCATGGTAAGTTCAGCATGGTGAATAGCCAAAGTATTCTATGGCAATGGTATGGTTGATACATGGGGGCACCATCTTTCTGAAGTGAAGTTCTTGCAATCCCTGTGCTGCACTATGACAAGGATAACACCCCATAGGATGCAAGCCATTCTGGAAAAACAACTGCAATTGCACCAAGCAACTTTAACCATGTAATGATACCTCTCACGTGTTTGTTGCCAAAAACAAAATAAACAATGCCCAAATGCTTGAAAAACTGTGCGCGTATTTGTTACCCAGCAGAAGAGCCCCTCTGTCTTAAGCAGTCTCTGACTAGCAGTCAGGTCCTACATCCGCTATGTGAGAATGGCATGAGGCTGAACATATGGCTTTCCGTGCATAGCAATGCAGTCTGCTACATGAAGTACTGCTTCCCTTGAAGTAATCCTGTAGAAAACGATTCAAAACTGCACTTGCAATCAGCTTCAAGGAAAATAAACTACTTGGTACTAAAAATAAGTAGTCAGCACTCAGATATCAGTTATCCAGATACACATCAGTCACGTTAGAACACCCTTGTGTTAAGAATAAAATCAATCCCCATTATATATATATATATATATATATATATATATATATATATATATATATATATATATATATATATACACAAATTAAGAACATAAAAAAGTTTACAAACGAGAGGAGGCCATTTCAGCCCATCTTGCTCGTTTGGTTGTTAGTAGCTTATTGATCCCAGAATCTCATCAAGCAGCTTCTTGAAGGATCCCAGGGTGTTAGCTTCAACAACATTACTGGGGAGTTGGTTCTAGACCTTCACAATTCTGTGTAAAAAAGTGCCTCCTATTTTCGGTTCTGAATGCCCCTTTATCTAATCACTTACCCGTCACACGTGATTTTTGACTCCGTCACCAGTTTTCTGATACAAAGCCCATCTCTTCAATGTTACAATGTACTTTTTAAACTGTCACAGCCCACGTTTTTTGTTCTATTTTTCTGGCATGGCAAATTATTCTGTCTTTATTATTGTGCAGTTACGCAGCGCTTTCTCCAAAAACAAAGTGAAAGATTAAAGCTACTGTAATGTAAAAGTTAATTCATCATTAAACCGTTTTAGATACTGTGATGTAAAAAAAAAAAAAAAAAATACATCTGATCTTTAGTTGCTTTTATATATTTTCATTTGCAAGTGAACTGTGACATTAGGATTTTAACGAGCACTATATTTTGCAATTTTGAATACTGATTTCAGATAGTTTTAATTCTAGAAATTATTTTATTTATTTATTTCCTAAATTGCATTGCCTTCTACGTTTTACGCACTTCTGTGCATTAATTTTGCCGTTGGGTCCTTGATGGGGAATTTTACATAATGCTAGTCCAATACATACTGGATTTAAAAGTATGTGCTGTATTATAGTGCACGTGTCATCTATTTTGGCAAGTGATATTTTCAGAATCATATTGTTCTGAATTAAAATGCTACTTGTTAAATATAGTACTGTACCAACAACCAACTACAGTATATCTAAATGGAAGCCTACATATTTAAAAGTATTTTCAGCTATGTATTTTTTGACATTGTGTCTATGATCACTGAAAAAAGGACAAGTTTTTGTCTTACTATTGTGTTATTCCCCCAACTCATGCACTAACAAATTCCAATGAAAGAATCAATGAAGCTCCTCTGGATGAAAAACAAAACCAACAGGAGGACCGTCTTCAAATAGTTAAACATTCAAGACAGATTGATGTAAATATCCTGCCTTGACCCTGCTGAATCAAATCTTCAATGATCTAACATCATCCACCTCTAGTGATATGTCCGATAAGAAAAACAAAAATAAATAAAACAGCAGCAGTGCCAAGGAAAAGAAAATACGTCTCCCTACACAGTTCCTCAAACCCAAGGGGTTGTCCGAGTGGTAGGGGGCTGGTTACAGCATATTCACCTGCATACACGTCAAATCTGGTGAAATAATCACATATGCATCACGCTCGTTTAACCGTCACTGAAGTCAAAATTTTGTAAGGTCGGACATGTGAGTGCTGACTAGTACATTTCTTTGACAAATCCTTAACAGTTTTACTTGAAGTATTAAACACTGGTCGCCAACAATTGGGTGTTTAATTACAATCAGAGCAAGAAGTATAACTATTATTGAGTGTCAAACTTGAGCATGATTTATGACACTAATAGAGATGGTGTTTGCATGGCATTTTAGTAAAAACTTTGAAGTCGGGCACCCTGAATTATGCAGAACAGTTCCTGATCAATAAAAACCACCCAAGTTTGTGTAAAAAAAACCAAACTGTTTAATGGAAGCCTTTGAAAACACATTATACAGAGACAGCATTCAAACCTACCACCATACAGACAGAACAGAGGAACTATCTGTACAATGTCATAGAAAATGCATCCACCAGCCACCAGTTTAAGAACAGAACACTGGTGAAGAATTAACATTGTTAACAAACCATTTGCATTTTACTTATTGCACGGTGGCCTGCTTCTTCAAGTTATAAAAAGTTATCTCCTAACATCTTTACATTCTGTCTCAAAGTCCAAACCGCTCTGCAGTTTTACAATAAACAGAACAGCTCCTTCAGGGAAAAAAAAGTGACCCAACACTGACTATACAGAAACAAAATTAGAAGAGAACCCACCATCAGAGATACTGACTGAATGTACAGATAAATACAACTCACTGCCTCATTTAAAAAAAAAAACAAAAAAAAACAAGTGAAATGACTGAAGAAACAGCTGCTTGGGTGTTACTGCGTTTCTTAGGTGACACTGTTGAGAACAGATATCCACACAAACCCAAGCAGCTGTTTCATCACTTGTTTCAGTTGGAATTGGTAAGCTAGCCCAACCGACAAAGACCCTCAGCCGAGGAAAGCTTGATCCGAATAATCGGTTTGTGCAGCACTAACAAAAAGATATCCTACGTAAAGGGGCATCACTGTAGGTACTGTGTGAAGACTACCACTGGCTTTAAGTGGAGCATATGTTGATCATTTGGTAGATGATGCAGTGGGGAGATTTCCTCAACCTCACAATACAGCAATGAATACACTCCAATCCTGTTAGTCAAGACCACCCCCAGTCTCCTTAATCCGTGTATCTACAAGAACAGGTTTTGTTAGTGCTGGGACCTTTAATTTTCTTGAAGTGGTGGCTGGTCCTAAACAAATCATTTAGAATTTGTCAGCGATAATCTCCACATTAACTTAAAACAAATACAGGCTATTGATGAAAGGCGGAGAAATGAACAAAATTAAAAGCAGCTATTCTGCAGCAGGTTCCTCAATGCCTTCAGCAGTTTTGTTGGCGTCACCACCTTCATCAACAGGGATCCCCTCTTCTTCACCCAGCTCCATTCCCATCTCTTCCTCCTGCATCTCTGCAGTTTGGGGGTCCCCCCCTTTCTCCTCAGCAGTAGCCCCCTCTCCCTGCCGCTGCTCCTCCTCCTTAACCTCTTTTTCCCCATTCCCATTCTTCTGTTCCCCCTCCACCAGACAATCATTCATATCCCCTCCCTCTGCATTCTCCTGTTCCCCCTCCACCAGAGACTCATTTACATCCCCTCCCTCTGCATTCTCCTGTTCCCCCTCCCCCAGACTGTCATTCAGATCCCCTCTCTCCACATTCTCCTGTTCCCCCTCCCCTAGACTGTCATTCAGATCCCCTCCCTCCACATTCTCCCCTCCTTCCTCTTCTTGATCCTCTTTACTGTTTGGGTCGTATACAAAGGGGTTCTCTCCCTGTGGAAGAAAAAAGACAGATATGGTTGTAAATGCATGTTCATTTCAAAGGAGATATTTTCTTCTATCAAAATAATAACAGACATATTTTTAAGTTTTCTGTTTTGCAAACCGCAACACAATGAACCTCATTGCAAAAAGAAAGTGAACATCATTGTATTTGTGGGAGTTATGTCCCTTGTCCCTTAAAGGGTTAACCAGGTCTTGTAAGCCAGTCTTTGGCTCTTGTACGTTCAGCTCTTACCTTCAGGTACTGGTCCAGCTTCTTGCAGATGACTTTGTGGTTCAGGATGCTCCGGGCAACAGACATGCTAGCCCTCTTGGACTGTTCCATCATACCCTGCGGCAACAACAACATTATGGTCAGGAGCTTACTTCAAGTCAAACCATTTGTCATTGAATTTAATATTTATACATAATGGAGCAATCAGGCTTCTCTTCTGAGGATTGAATGTATATTACTAATTATCTCCCAGTGTTTTAAACTCACACTAGCTATGCTGCACCCAGTCCTGGGTTTCAGAACTTAAGTTATGTCATTGAAATGACCAGATGCCAGTAGTTTGTTCATAAAACTAAGGGAGGTACAATTTAACAAAAAATAATAAAGTGAATTCTCAAAGTCAATTTCAAGCCATGATGTCCAACATTACAAGTCAAGTCCTCATTGGAATCTATTAACCACAATTCCACTTATAATTTCTCAGTGTAGGTCTTGCACCCGGTTCTATATAAAACAGGTTCTATAGAAACAGATTAAAAAGATTACCATCAGCTTTGTCATTTATTTAATAACTTGTTTAACTGTCCATATCAAGTCAACAGTAGTTGATGTGTCAATACAGCATACATGAACACGCTCGACTGTAGTAGAGGTAGCACCAAACCCTTATAAACACACACTGCAAGTGTTACCTTGCGGTTAATGTTGTGCTCATGGGATTTCAGGTGCTTCTGGATCAGTCCGGGCTGCATGGGGATGAACAGGTCACAGGCAGCGCAATGAGCAGCCTCCACCTTCCGCACAAAGTGCTCCATACCGATATCTGCAGGGACACAACACAGCGTGTCACATACCACAACTTTACAAAAACGCGAACGCCAACCAGCAAAACTAACCAATCTAATGCACTGAAGAGTCATGAGAAACACAACAAAAGGAGGATCTGCACAAGCAGCTGGCAAGAGGGAAACGCAAAATATTAAAGCAGGAATGGATCAGACTGCTACATCTTCTTTCCATCCCTGCAGTGCATGTGTGTTTTTTCGTCTCGATTGAGTTCTTTCCCTCTAAAGACGCCTCTAACGCATGCTTACCCCGAGTGAGGTCCTGTTCCTTGTAGATCTGGGTGATAGCGGCGCTGATGTTGTCAATGTGGCCACGCCTCTCCTCTGTCCGCTTGCTTTTGTTTAACAGGTATTGCTGTGTGCAAAATAAAACGGTAATTGTAAAAGGACTTTGACGTGTGCTTAAAAAGATGCTTCTACATACTTCCCAGACTAATGCTAAATTCTGTTCAGGAGTAAAAAGTAGCCTGTACCCAAGTATATACCCTTATGTCTAGGTGCACAATCATACAATAATCCAGTGTGCTGCACATGTATTTTATTTAAGTGCATCATGTACAACCTGCAGCCTGCTGAGCAAGACCACTGTCTTACTCAAGAAGTAGGATTAAAAAGATCTAAATTGCCAAAGTAGATCCAGCTTTAACTGTATGCAGAACAACCAAAAATAAACTGGTACAATTATTTACAGGACAAGCCTTTATCATAAGGCTGGTTCATAACTGAATCATGCAACTGTTGCCGAGGGGCGGGGTCTCTAGTCTTGTGCCACAGTCTGCAATACTGGCATGATCAAGCTACTGTGGCCTACACCAATGTTTTTTTCCTGACCGATGCACACACACATTAACACAGTCCACACTTGTCAGCCCATACCTGCAGGAAGGCGGCTGTGGGGCTGGACAGCTTGGTGGCGAGGAACTTGAAGTGGTCCTTGTGAAACTTGCTCTCCAGGTGACTCTTCATGTCGTCATCGTAGTAGGAACGGAACTTGCACACCGAGCAGGCATACTGCACCCTGCCAGGACAAACAGAGAAGGAAAAACTGAATCACATTTCAGGATTATCATCAAGTCAGTTTGCCCTGGCCTTGAGGGAGCACCCTTTCTGTTAGGGGTGATGGAGGGAGAAATTAAATCTCCATGCCTCAAGTCTGCCATGAATAGATTTTTTGTTATCCAGAGATTTAAAAGAAAACTATTTCACTTGACACAATGGCTGTTTTCACAGGCCAATTACTTTATATAAAACATCAGGCTGTCCAGGAATAAATGCAACCTGATTTGTGAAACTATCCCCAAAAAAACAGACGAGAGGCTAGTCCATTAACCTACTGCACTGCCAAGCCAAACAGCGGGTCAGTGTCAGTTTAATGTCAATTACAGTAGTCCTTCAAGGGTTACATTTGAAAGGGCAACAGTTACCTCTCGATAAGCCGGCTGCGTTGCCGCCTCTTCTGCTTCTCCTGGGTCTGCTTGCTGGCCTGCAGCTTGAGTTTGATCTGGTTGATCTCCTCCTGCATTGTGAGAGCTGTGCCACACAGAGAGACATGAGCACATCAGTGACAAAGAGGCACAGCAGCCACATTCACTCCTACAATTGCCAGGGCTGTCAATTGACAATTAGAACCAGCATCCAAAACATAAAAAAGGAGATTACCACAAACTACCATACTGATCAGTGTTTATCCCTTACAGAATCAATAACCTGTGCTAAAGAATGTCCTGAGCAAGTTCCATCACAACTGGATTATCCATCCACTCTCCAGATGTATGCAGCGTGACAGACACCTCAGCTACATCTCTGCAGGGGATTAGGAGAATATCAAAATAACAGGTTTGCTTACCATCTTCCCCATCCGCTGTACCTTCACCTTCCTAAAAAAAACAGAGGAATTACTATTGGCATTTATCATCCATTAACTAAAAGATTGCAATAAAATATTATAAACCCAGAGCATGCATTCATTCGGTTACACTAATACACTGTACACAGAAGAGAATTTGTTTATTGGTAATGCTTTAACTTCATCTGAAATTGACCCAAATCTGGGAGGCAAACTAACAAACCAAACCAGGTAGACAATGTTTCAGCGTCCAAAGACCTGGGACGGCCATAATGCAATATTATAACAGCACCGAGCCCCCTGATGTAGCAGGTAAGTATTCTTACAGCTTTAGGCTTGGCTTCCTCAATGTCTGCTTGTGCTTCCTCAGTCTCCTTCTCTGCAAGATAAACAAACAAAGCGGAGTCAGAGCCCCTCACGCTACACAAAATCAACACAGCGGCCCACACGCAACACACAATCAACACAGCACCCCACATGCAACACACAATCAACACAGTGCCCCATACAATCAACACAGCGCCCTGTACGCTACACACAGCATCCCACACACTACACACACTCAACACAGCGCCCCACACAATCAACACACAAACACAGCGCCCCACACAATCAACACACAAACACAGCGCCCCACACACTACACACAAACACACAGCGCCCCGCACACTACACACACAGCGCCCCGCACACTACACACACAATCAACACAGCGCCCTACACGCAACACACAAAATCAACACAGCGCCCCACACACACACCCCACAAGCACAGCGCCCCCCACACACACTATACAAACACAGCGCCCCACACACACTACACACAATCAACAAGGCGCCCCAGACACCAGGGCATGAATTACAGGGCAGGATCACGTATTTTCCAAGTTGCTCCCGCATATCTGCAACTTTCAGTGAAGGAAAATCCCGCAGAGAGATTAAGACACCAAGTTACTGTGTTTTTCACCCAATTTAGAATGCATGAAACGCTACAACAATCTATAAGGAAGCGGGTGTCAGTATGAAAGCACTATGAGTCGCACTCTGACGAGTTCTGGTTAAAATAAATAAATGAATAAAAGGAGTGCTGGATATTTTAAGTGCCGTGAGACTTTCTCTCGTAGGTGATTCTCTGCTGCTATCTTCAAGGAATACAGAAATTCAGTACACTGGAGTAAGTAAACAGTCTTGAAAAAAAAAAGACAATATTAAGTCTAAATAAGTGACTTTCGATTTCCGCACATATTACTGAGGCATCGTAAAAGCCACCTACATGTTAAAAGTACAGACTAGCTCTCCAAAGACGTATTCAGCATGTGTATGCGGTACTGCTAGCCAGAACTACAATCGCCTGTTAAGCCTCTCATGTGACAGATCTGGTTTAGTTTTGAGTCTACTGCTCCGTCAATGTACCAGCTAGACTGAAAGCTTTGGAAAGCTCAGCAGCTCAGCTTATTTCAAAGCAACACCAATGCCTTCATAAACTGCATAAACACAGCGCCCCACACACATACAATCAACACAGCCCGCCCCGCCCCCCAAAATCAACCACACACCCCTCAATACTGTCAGGTTATCCACAGAGCATACACTAGCACTGAAAGTTCTTTTAAAACGACGTGTTCACAATATTTGTTTAACACGGGGGACAGAAGGTAGACCGTCAGGTTTCCGCAGTCTAAAATGAGCCCACAGGACACACAAGGCCAGAGCACTTACCATTTCCCAAATTGAATTCCAGCTGTTCCTTTTTTGCTACTTTGCTCTCTGGTGCATCCCCGCTGTTCTGTGGCTGCTTCCTCTTATTTTTGCCGCCCTTCTGCACCTTTGTCTGTGGGAACACAATACAGTGAGAGTCCTCCCCTGCAAAGATATACACTGTACAACACTGCCTTACCCACTGAGGATAACCTACCCTCACAGTCTAGGACAAGGGTGCCTTACACTATTCAAACCAGGGTTGTGGAGTTTAAAATGCTTAAACATAAGCCAAAACTAGAATTTACCATACCGTTGTCTAAAACATGCAGGTCAGATAACCTTTGTGTTATCACAGTAGTATGTGCATACAGTAGGGCAATTTATTTCACATTCAATAACTCTTCAGTCTTTTTCACACATGCAGTACACCAGTGGTTCACAAACATTTTACCAGCGGCCTACCTGTTCATCTGCATTGGGCACTGTGGCCCACTATTAGCGTATAAGAAAAATGACAATTCAGAGCGTTTTAAACCTGTAAATAAACTGAATCCAAATGGTTCTTTTTTTCAGATGAATCTTAGTTTTTCTTCATTAGTATTTTATTGTTGCTTCTCGTAATATATATCTTTAACTCGCTATAAAAAAATGAGTGTTCTTTTCATACTGCAGACAGGCTCAGACGTTAATAGATAAATGAACTGATCACTTGTTAATACATGGGAATTGCTGTTCACAGGGATGGTACTGCCGCCTCTGAGGAATGAATTTAGAAATACGTTCCCAATGTTTTCAGACCCATCTTTACAAGGGCAGCAGTCTCGAGGGTAACGACACATTAGAACACACACTTGCAATTTTCATGCTCAAAAGTTTGTTACAATGCCTTGTTTCCAGCGCCAGTCTCCAGGTACAGCTGAGCTGCCAGTCTGGGAGAGCTGTAGTGGTGTTTCCACTGACGCTCAGCTACACCTCAGACAGCACAGTGTTGTATCATACCCAACCTCCCAAAATGTGCAGAAACATTTGCTAAAAGAAAGCATTTTGAACAATGACTGCTGTTTTCCACCTCTTCTGTTACTGGTCGACTGAAGACTACTGACAGCTGAGCATAGACTGAAAACAAAACACACTAATGTTTGTTCAACTTTTCTCATCTTTGTTTGCATATATTGAATCCATCCCACAATCCAACGTGATCTTTTACTGCCGCACTGTGACCTTTCAAGAACAAGCAGTTAGAAATCTGAAAGGGTCTGACGATCACGGAAATCCTGCGGCAGCTATTCAGCATCGAGATAAAAGAAATCGAAAAATAAAGATTAATACTACTACTAATAATAATAAAGTGACCTTTACTGCAGCACTACTACTTCCAGAGTCAGCTGTACCTGACAATTCCACTGGAACACAGACAACCATCTAACTACACCTCATCCAGACCGGCCAGCTCATCTATACCTGGGGACAGGCAGTGCAAACGAGGCCCTAGAGGTTGCACAGAATGACATTATATAGGAGACTGCATGCCAAAAATCCACTTTGAGTTAGTCATGCCTTCCTGCGCTTACAATATTAATCATACCTTATATTTAATCATATAAGCCAACAAATGCAATAGAAATTGTGTTCCATATTAAAAAGAACATTTCAGTTACAAACTGAGTTTGAAATTCAAAACTATCTTCCTTCCCTATACAAGGAAAAGGACGGGGGAGTAAAAAAAAAAAACTGCACCAACAAAAAAAAAAAAAAAAAAAAAAAAAAAAAAAACAGCAGCGCAAACCTAAAGATTTTATACAGTGTCAAGACCCAGAGAAGAAATGAAACCCAACTGGGCCACAATTCATACCATGTTAAATAAATATTTTAAAAAAGTTCTTGCAGTCCACACAGCACTTGGATAGTGTGGTGGGTTTGCTGGAGTGCTTTTAAAGTAATAAAGGGATTGATTTGGCAGGAGGGGTGTGTGTAAGGCATGAGGAGTAAGACACAGGTGTGTGTGTGTGTTTTTAAACACAGATACTTACTCTGGTGGGCACCCTCTTCCTCACACGCTGTCTGTCGGCCCCAAACCCTGCAGCGCCTCCGAAGCGCCTGTCCCCAGGGGAACCCTTTTGGAACGCACCCATCTCGGGGTGCATGTCGTGGGAGAAAAGCGAGGGGGGCCTGCCCCCTGGGGAAGGGCCACGACTGCTGCCACTGCCCCGGGCTCCCGTTCGGGGCTCGCTCCACCTGTCTCCAAACCCCCTGCCGGCAGCTCCTCCCAGGCCGCGTTGAGAACGGCCGGGCCAGCCCTGGCCGAAGTTGTCCCGGGGTCTTTGGCTGTGGGCGTGGCCCGATCCGTAGGAGGGCATGGCAGAGGAGAAGGAGGAGGAGGGGGCGGGGTTACTGAAGCGCCCAGCCGCGTAGGAGCTGCCGCCCCGATGTTGGCGCTGTGGGTCCAGTCCCCCTTCACTGTAACCGTATGCAGATCTGTAGAGATCACGGTGGTTCAGTGAGGCGGACCGAGAGTCGTAGGACTCGTATTGGTCAAACCTGAAAGAGGTTCAACAGCAAACAGGTCAGGGCAATCCTACATCTCCACTGTGAGGTGCTGTGCAGTACAGACAGAAAGAGATATAGCGTATTACTTTGAATTAACGGTGCGGCAAGTTTTATTTATTTACAGTGCTAAAAACAGCTGCAGTGCTTATAAGTACTATGGTTTTCAAACGGCAGTTTGTTATTGTGTTTTTTTAGGGTATTTCAGGGGCGTATATTGAGGTTTATTTCTGCAGATTCATCTTGCTCATGATGGCGAAGAAGTCCTATAACTTTAAACTGAAAGCTGTTGAGCTCACAGATCAGTGTTTGACGAGGTGAGGTCACATACCAGTGTAGCATGGCGAGTGAAACCAGAAAGAAATGTCAATTTAACACCCAGGAGGTAGATTTACTTTCCCTTTCTTTTCTTACAGCAGCTTCACAGAGTCACAGGGCTTAACCCTAATACATGGTGTGGTTCTATCTCTTCAACCAACAAGACAACTAAGCGCTCAGTCTCCTGGTCCAGGCAGGGCTTCGGTGAGGAAGAGCAGTTGATCAAATGGCTATCCCCCTAAACAGAAACGCCACAGGGAGAGCGAAACTAGCTTCTGTTCCCCATTGACAGTCCAAAACACCACACTCTCTGAACTTCCTGTCTGGATCAGGATTCTGAAGAGACTATTCGCTAAAATACCATGCATACACCCAAAACAGAAATGCATTTAAGAAACTTCAAGAATTAATCATACAGGCTCCTGCATTACAACAAAAACTACTTTACTTGCCAATTTCTAAATATATGTATTTTAGTGCTGCTGTATTTACTCCTACACCAGTATCAGTACATAGTGCTGTGTACCTAGGTATTCTTTTCTTTTTGTTTTGGTTCCACAACCTTTACAGAAAAATACCGGTATGCTCCAGTGTGCAATTGTATTTTCAAATACATTGAATTCAAGGTTATTCAATTAATTTTGTTTCTATTTGTAATGTGCGTTTCTTTATTAAGTGCTGCATTTATCTGAGCTGGGGCAAGAAAAAAAAGGTACATGCTTCATTATTGAGCAGCGTTTACTCGAGGGCAGCATCTATTACAAATCAGATAGCTGAGTGCGGCACTCATGCAAGGGCGGCGGTAATTCAAAGTAATACAGTATATACAAAAATGTAATAAAAATCAAGGCAACCTTTTAAGATAGCCTTTAAAAACACATTCAAATAAAGGGGTGAACAAAACAGTACAACAAAACTATGTTAGATCAAGAGGTTCTAGGACAGTAGGGGCTGATCTTTGCTGGCGTGGGCATCTGTGATCAGCCGCTAAGGTCAGGGCGCTGGCTCAGGGTAAACTGGAGAGCATCGGGGGAGAAACCAGAAAGATGGCTCGGCCAATCCAGTCAACTTCAGAGGTTTGAGAGATCTAACCATTGCGACTCTACAGAGCTACAGCACAGCGAGAAACCCTGCTCACAATTGCAAGACAGGCGCAAGTGACGCGCCCCCAAGATTTTATTCCACATGGGCAAATCTTGGATTTAAGAAAGAAGTACAAGTTAACTTTCCTCTTTGTTGCTCCTATGATTACACAAATATGCAGACCCTCCCACCCAGTAAATAAATGAAAGGTTTGAAATTTGTTCTGGCACCATTAACAGCTGTTCTGGTTTCTCTCATTGAATAGATTCATATTTCAGATGTAAAACGCAAATAAAACATTTAAGACGCACTGGGGCAGACTTCGAAATGAAGCCTCTAATTAGACTATATCCTGAAAGCATCTATTTTTAAGCTCACATATGTTCCTGATTTGCATGCTAACCAGTGACAGCTTTCTCAAATACCGTAATGGAGTAAAGGAAAACAAGTAACAGAGGACCAAAATGAAAGCCAATGGGCAGATGCAATACAAAGACGTACGAACATACACTCTTATTAAAAAAAAAAAAAATAAATTCCTGTTGATTTGCAAAAAAAAAAAAACTAAAACAAAACACCCCAACTCAAAGCTGTTCCCTGGGAGACCCATACAAGAATGACAGATCTAGTGAATATATTCCTACACAAATTCAGCAACTTATATGAGGTTTAACATAGATTTATAAGGCTTCTGAGCCAAAGAAAAAACTAAAAATGTTACGAAGCAAGAATAAAAACAACCATGCGGCAGCCTCTAAACAAACCAGGAATCCCCTTGAAGCCCCTCCATCTACATTGCGTACCCCTAAACCCATGTGATTGGGGGAGAGGGTAGGGGTGAAACGTTACCTGTCTCCCTGCCGACCGCCCCCTCCTCCCATCGTCCCGCTGTCGCCCTCTAGCTGCGACAGCATGTCGAGCCGCTGGTTGATCTTGGCAATCACTGCGTCCGCGTTGGTGCCGGTGCTGGAGAGGGAGGAGCCGAGGCCGCTCTGCTTCGGGAGCTCCCAGCTCTTCGACTGCATCCCGTAACCACCATAGCTGCCCGACCCAGAGGAGTCCTTCTGCCCATAGCCATAGTCGTAGGAATCGTAGCCCCCTGCAGACCCTGCAAGGACAGCAGCCAAGTTAGCAATGCAGCAGGTGTGGATTCATGAAGACTATGCTGTCTCCCTTCCCCATCACAGGGGTGGAAAGAAGACTCCCACTGCATAGCAGTTTGATCCATTCCTGTTTTTACTATGAGGATGACTAGCCACAGTGTATATGCAATAAGCTCAGCTCTGTCTTAAGCTCGTAGTGGTTCAAACTTCTGACAGTCTTATTTCCACCCTGCAGACTGCACAAGACAAATAATTTAATTAGGGAGAGTGTCACAACTGAAGGCAGTTAGTAAATGATCCTGGATAATTGATCACTAAAGCGTTCATTAACCCTTATACTGAACACATTGACTTTACCTCTGTTACTGGTTCCAGTGTCCCAGCTGGAGTAGCTTGAGGAGTTTCCATACCCTGTTAAAAAAATGATAAAGCTTGTAAGAGCATCCAGTCCTGGCTTTCAGAACTCCCCTTGTTCAGTGGATTATTGAAATGACCAGGTGCCATGATACTGAACAATCAGGCCTCTGCTAAATCTACTCTGAACTGAGTGTTTCATGCGGCTATAAGGGAGTGACAATTTATTTTAACCCTCCTGATCACTTATGTATTACACTAGATTGAAAGCGGTTCTGAACCCCAAGACTGGGTGCAATAGGGCTCCTGATCATTTCAATAGACTTCCGTCAAACGAAGGAGGCTACAGTGTGTATGTGTTTTTTTTTAATTTATAAAATCACAAAGTGGTACCATATGTATAAAAAGTTTAAATGCCAAGTCTAAACTGCTAACTTCGTAATACCGCGGTAAATATCTGATTTACAATTACTTTGTCCGCATTTCATATTAACTCAATGTATCTTCAGTACGAATTGTGTGTACGGTTCGTTTATGTATTTATCGGTACACTACTGGTGGGTTTTGGAAACATTGCCTCGGACTATAAACCGGCCACAATAAATATTTGTAACAAACGGTTACCTTTTCACGTTTCAAATATTTACAATAGATAAAACGACTGGCCCACTTTTTGCTAGGCTGGTTTGCTTTGCTAGCACCGGTTCCTAACACAACTGATCAATTACTTCTTTTTCTAAGACCAGGGTCGTTGTTGTTTTCATGCTTGCTCAGTAAATCACTGCAATACAGGAGGCCCAGCCCAAAGCCATTGCCATCCGAGCAAAGAAGAGGGCCATTAACAGCGGCGGACATTTTGTATTGTGCTGCCGTTACTCTCGCCATCTTAACTGTAAAATTGAACGCACGCTTTTGTTTTGACTTTACAGACCGCAAAACATCTGCCACAACTGTACGCTGCATGCATGTATACGCACCGTGCATTTATCAAGTACGAGCGGCAGCGAGCCGCTGGGTTTGCTATTTATTTTACTGTGTAATGCACCTCATGTATCCGTCATCATCACCCTAGTATTGAATCCAGCACCGCATAAAGACTGGGCAACGCTGACACTGTAATTTACGAAACGGAGATAGCACAGTTCTCTAGGTGAATATCAGTATTGTTTGTTTTTTCCCACATTGTTGATTTAATTACCAAAGTGGCCACATAGAGCCGTTTTCCTTACCCGCTTTGTATCCACGGCTATCCATTCTTCATCGATGTCTGATCCAGCTGCCGGAAGTGGGGGGACTATAATAACAAAGACAGCACGCCCCCCCCGAAACGGATTGGCTGAAGGAAATAAAAGGGATATTTTAATTTGGTAATGTGGCCGCCATTCAAATTTATGTAAATAGGGGTGGGGGCGGGACATAAATAACACGCACTGATAGGTTAACAGAATCACCGTTCTAACGCCTGATTGGGTGGAGTGGTTGCGCTATTTGTAACAGATGGCTATGGTTTTTATGGCTGGGGCTATGTGTGTGGCAGTGGCAGAGTCAGACTTCAACCCATTCAGTGAAAAAAATCAGAACACAAGTTAAATAGAACATTACAAAAGCAGGTAGATGCCAATTAAATGCCAATTTGGGAAAAGACATCAGTGTTGAATAAACACTCAGCTGACACAGGGTTATTAGAATATGACTCCATGTACACCAGGACAGTTTAAGACAGTTCAGGCATTTCAACTCACATGTTTTACCTGTCCCAGGTACCTTTCACAACAGGACTACACTTACCAGAATGCACTGGGGTGTGAATTGAAAAGCCTGAATTGTCCCAAACAGCCTCCCTGGTGCATCAGCACACACAGCGCCGGCGATGCTGACCCCAGGGATCAGCCAAAGTGCAGCCTCCTTAGCGCCTCAGCATGGCAGCCGACTGGAATGAGCTGGGTGGGCACATCTCAGGGGGTTTCGGATGGGCACCTCCCGTCTGAAATGTAAATCAAAGCAATTCAAATTACTTTTGAAGATACCAGCGCTTTACTGTTCATTCTGTTCTAACTGCAGCACAGCATGTGATCTCATTGAATTTTAATGACAGCCTAAGCAGGATATTCAGCTCAGTGACACAGCATTTGAAATGATCAGGGATAGAAATGAGACTCTCCTATTCCAGGTTTTACTATGCGCTTCATTAGCCCCCAGTGCATCGGTAACAAGCTCAGGTGTGTCTCGTTACTCTCACAGTAAAACCAGAAATGGATCAAACTGTCTTATTTCCACCGCTGAGGAATGCACAAGACCAGAAATAATTTTTTAATTAGGGATGGAGTCACAATTGAAGGCAGTTAGTAACAGTAGCTCCGGAACAATATTTAAAAATGGGGGTGCTGAAAGCCATTGAACAAAACTGTAACTGCAGTATATGATGGAAGCCATGCAAAGCCAGGGGGCTCTGCCGCACCCCCAGCACCCCTAGATCCAGAGCCCCTGCTTAGTAACTGATCACAGAAGTTTCAAAGTTCCTTGTTCAGGTATATTATTGAAATTATATTAAATAACCAGGGCACTGTTACTGAGTGTTTCATGTGGCTATAAGGGAGGGACAGTTTATTTTAAAGCAAACTCATGGCTCCTGATCATTTCAATAATATACTTAATTGAACATGTTTCTGAAACCCAAGACTGCTTGTCGGGCTAGTGTGAGTTTGTAATCCTGCTGAAACTCCTGGGTCCTGATCATTTCAATAATAGACTTCATTGAGGGGAGTTCTGAACCCGAGGACTGGGTGCAGCAGCAGCAGGGCTAGTGTGAGTTTCTAACCCTGCTCAAACTCCTGGCTCCTGATCATTTCAATGATAGACTTCATTGAGGGGAGTTCTGAACCCCAGGACTGGGTGCAGCAGCAGCAGGACTAGTGTGAGTTTTCAACCCTGCTCAAACTCCTGGCTCCTGATCATTTCAATGATAGACTTCATTGAATGTGTTTCTGAAACCCAGGACTGGTTGTCAGGCTAGTGTGAGTTTGTAATCTTGCTCAAACTCCTGGCTCCTGATCATTTCAATAATAGACTTCATTGAGGGGAGTTCTGAACCCGAGGACTGGGTGCAGCAGCAGCAGGGCTAGTGTGAGTTTCTAACCCTGCTCAAACTCCTGGCTCCTGATCATTTCAATGATAGACTTCATTGAGGGGAGTTCTGAACCCCAGGACTGGGTGCAGCAGCAGCAGGGCTAGTGTGAGTTTGTAATCCTGCTCAAACTCCTGGCTCCTGATCATTTCAATAATAGACTTCATTGAGGGGAGTTCTGAACCCCAGGACTGGGTGCAGCAGCAGCAGGGCTAGTGTGAGTTTCTAACCCTGCTCAAACTCCTGGCTCCTGATCATTTCAATGATAGACTTCATTGAGGGGAGTTCTGAACCCCAGGACTGGTTGTCAGGCTAGTGTGAGTTTTCAACCCTGCTCAAACTCCTGGCTCCTGATCATTTCAATAATAGACTTCATTGAGGGGAGTTCTGAACCCGAGGACTGGGTGCAGCAGCAGCAGCAGGGCTAGTGTGAGTTTCTAACCCTGCTCAAACTCCTGGCTCCTGATCATTTCAATGATAGACTTCATTGAGGGGAGTTCTGAACCCAAGGACTGGGTGCAGCAGCAGCAGTGCTAGTGTGAGTTTCTAACCCTGCTCAAACTCCTGGCTCCTGATCATTTCAATGATAGACTTCATTGAGGGGAGTTCTGAACCCCAGGACTGGGTGCAGCAGCAGCAGCAGGGCTATCAAGCCATCTGTTACTGTTCAAAATGCATGGAATGAGAGTCCAATTTTTAATATTTAATTATTGGAATTTATACCACGTGGTACAGTGTCTATAAAAATAATAAAGAAAACAAAGTAATACCACCATACATTTAATGGATGTTGTTTATTTTTTTGTACTGCATTTCATATTAACTTGATTGACCGGTGCAGGCACCATTAGACTGGTATTGTACAGCCAGTGTTAAGAGCACCGTATGAATTGTTGTGTGCACTGTTCATTTCTGCAGGATACTCAGCACAATTGCAGTATTTGAAATGATCAGGGATGGAAATGAGACTCCTATTGCATAGCACTTTCACCCATTGCAGGTTTTACTACGCGTTTGATTAGCCACAGTGTATAGCTAACACATTACCTTATTAAACATGAAACCAGGAATGAATCAAACTGCTATGCAACGAGAGTCTTATTTCCATTCCTGATAATGATGATGCAGTGTTTGTTGACATGCTCAGCGATGTCAACATATCATGTGCGTCTTCGTTGGGGAAAACGTTTTCTTTTTTTTTTTTTTTTTTTACTGATACAACTTCTTCATCTTTTCCACTGTTTAGCTTTGCAAGGTTTTCAAAGGGAGGGGGCTTCTCACCTGAAGGAGCCTCACAGACACCCCCAGGCAGGTCCACACTGTGCATTCTCCTGGCTTTAGTTTTAATGGCATTCTCCTTCTTTGTTTTTTTCTCATTATTCAGTTGCATTGAAATGATATAGCTGGACCGATATGACATATTTTTCATGGTTAATAAAACCAAAACCTGATCTGCCTGTAAAGATGGAATGTGGTTGCTTCTTAAAGCACCTCCTCAGTTTGCTATTGGCTGTTTCCTTCTCTGCATCATCTGTGTCTGTCTTCCAGACGCTGCAACACACACAGTACAAGGTCCTGTATCTGTGAAAATAATGTATTCCCCAGTTTTCCGGGTAAATACCTGCTTCTGTTCTTTGGGAATCCAGAGCGTGTAAAGCTGGTGATGTTAAGCTGCATCAGTGTCTTAGACATCAGACAGACCCATATTTCACTAAAGCTGTTATTTTATTAAATAAATATATACCAAGAGTAAAGCCATGGATTTTTTTTTGTGTGTGTTTGTGACAGGACAGCGTCACGGCCCAAGCTGTTACTGGCAAGTGTTAGAGCGCACGTTTATTAATCCCACAAGGGGACAAAATCACAATAAACAAACAAATATAGTACAAGGGCCAAAATATAGTGTCAAACACAAAACTTACAACAGCCAGGCTGAGCTTCACTGGCTTTCCTTCTCCAAACACCACCCCCAAACAAAGGGGTGCTTGCTCCCTTTTTATACAGATGTCATTCCTAATTAGCACCAATTAACTCGTTAGGGAATGAGCTGTGATTGTGTGCAGGGATAGAATTTAACCCCATCGCTGCCACACTGTCAATCAGTATTTTTAACATGCTTGAGTGGGTCACATTATGGGTGAAAACTCTGAATCGAGGATATCAGTGACGATGGGCTAATGGAGAGCTGACCAACCTCTTTGGTTTAAAGGGCCAAACTGATGTCCAGGGAGTTCCTGGAGAGCTGCAAGGTCTATGAAGGTTAAACATATAGTGGGAGCACACTTGAGAATGCTGTGGCCCAGCACAGCTGCAAGGTAAGCAGTCGCAGGGAGATGTTTCCACCCTGGATACAGACGAACATGGAACTGATAAGGTGGGCTAAACCTGACTTTGTGCAGAAGGTGTTCTGTGGCTGAAACAATATCGCTGACACACCAAGGAATTGACAGTGTTTATTGTTAGGAGAACAGCGAAGCAGCAAAGTTCAGAAAGTTCAGCTTCACACACACACACAGGTAGACAAGCTAGCTGAATCCTCTCCTGACGACAGGCTAGGTAACTAGGTGCTACTTTATTGTGGCTAATGTTAATGTTTAAGCTATATGTGTGCAACTTGAATACTGGAATCAATAAAGGAAACTTGACACATCAGTTGGTATTGTGTGCACTCATTCACAGACATTGTGAATTCGTTCATTAGTTTCTTTACAGAGCCAAACAATACAAGTACAAGATTACAAATAAAGAAAGACTGCAACATAAAATAAGTTCAGTTTACTAAAAACGAAATGGCACACTGAACAGCAACAGAGACATTTAAAAAGTCAATGAGGGTTAACCTAGCTGCACTTAGACACAGCTTCAGTGTGACTGTGATCATGAAAACAGGAGTCATGTTTTCACATTTTGACTGTGTTCGTTTCTACCAAAGACAAGCCCTTGTCCTCTTTCAAAACCATTTAGAGCCTTAAATAAGATACTCCACTTCTGATCCAAGAGTCATATTGTGGAGCTCAGTGAGACACTTAGGGCTCAAATTATGATGTTTATAAATACACCCACTAGGGGGGGCTGTGACACAATATACTGAATTCCATAAGTTTTAATAAACAGCCAAAAAGCATTATGCATCAGACAAAAATGAACATATATATACATAACATAATCCATCTGCATGAAAACCTCAGGGCGTGTGAATTTCAATTTTAGGTCAGCAATCAGTGATATAGAAACAATAGGCACTCTTGTGTGAAAATGTTAAACCACTTTGTGCTTTAATTAAGCATTTGAAACCTATTCTATAAAGCCTCATGCATGTTCCCATTTGTGTCTACTTGTTCCTTTTCACAATCTTTAGTTTGCCTATTTGAACAGTTTTTCCAAGATGTTCAGCTCGTGATTTGATTTCATATGTGCAACAAATCAAAACTAAAGAAGCAACAGGGTGTTCTAATACGTTTGGACACTGCTGTATGTATACAACAAACTCTAATGCTCAAAGCATTCCCATTAAGGAGTGTTAATTGTAAAAATATATACTGTTTATACAGTGTCAGCATCCTGATTTAATTCAGAGTCTATTTCTTCTACACATTATTAGTGATGCGTGCATTAATATCACAACCATTTATTTAAACCCTTCTTGTGAGGGGTTATCAGAGTGGCTACCAGCCTTCACAATATGTTAACGTTTAGAAGCGTAAACATTTTTCCATCTTAAAGTTTAACTGTTTAAGATATCAGACAGTATCCACCCCCTGCCTTTCCCAAGGCAGGTAATGGGATTGTGGAAAGTGGAGTGTGGTAACCAGCGGTGTACCACAGGGATCAGTATTAGGTCCTCTGCTATTCCTAATCTACATTAATGATTTAGATTCTGGTATAGTAAGCAAACTTGTTAAATTTGCAGATGACACAAAAGTAGGAGGAGTGGCAAACACTGTTGCAGCAGCAAAGGTCATTCAAAATGATCTAGACAAGATTCAGAACTGGGCAGACACATGGCAAATGACATTTAATAGAGAAAAGTGTAAGGTACTGCATGCAGGAAATAAAAATGTACATTATAAATATCATATGGGAGATATTGAAATTGGAGAAGGAATCTATGAAAAAGACCTAGGAGTTTTTGTTGACTCAGAAATGTCTTCATCTAGACAATGTGGGGAAGCTATAAAAAAGGCTAACAAGGTGCTCGGATACATTGTGAAAAGTGTTGAATTTAAATCAAGGGAAGTAATGTTAAAACTGTACAATGCACTAGTAAGACCTCATCTTGAATATTGTGTTCAGTTCTGGTCACCTCGCTATAAAAAAGATATTGCTGCTCTAGAAAGAGTGCAAAGAAGAGCGACCAGAATTATTCCGGGCTTAAAAGGCATGTCATATGCAGACAGGCTAAAAGAATTGAATCTGTTCAGTCTTGAACAAAGAAGACTACGTGGCGACCTAATTCAAGCATTCAAAATTCTAAAAGGTATTGACAGTGTCGACCCAAGGGACTTTTTCAGCCTGAAAAAAGAAACAAGGACCAGGGGTCACAAATGGAGTTTAGAAAAAGGGGCATTCAGAACAGAAAATAGGAGGCACTTTTTTACACAGAGAATTGTGAGGGTCTGGAATCAACTCCCCAGTAATGTTGTTGAAGCTGACACCCTGGGATCCTTCAAGAAGCTGCTTGATGAGATTTTGGGATCAATAAGCTACTAACAACCAAACGAGCAAGATGGGCCGAATGGCCTCCTCTCGTTTGTAAACTTTCTTATGTTCTTATGTTATTCAAACAGGCCAAAACACTAGCCACCCAAGTGACCCAGATTTCACAGTTTAGACCCTCAAATTGACATTAAAATTGTCAGACCTGCACATAAAACTCATCTGCAAGATCACTGTTTTGGTGGTGATTGTACGTACACTACAGCCATTAATGGGCTCTTAATTCAAGTTGCAAATGAAATCATTTTAAACAAACCAATGCTGTTGTTTTCTTTTATCTTTCATTGATTCGAAATTTTAGGTCAGGTGAATAATTTAGGTCAGAAGATTGGTTGTTCATACACAGCAGATAGTCTGGAGCAGCATTCCAGTTGCTGAAACTATACATGGCAAGAACGATGCTGTCCGGTTCTCTCTGACGCATTGCAGTGAGTCTTAGCGAGACAGAACAACATCGCTTTTTATTAAGAAAGTTTACAAATGAGGAGGCCATTTGGCCCATCTTGCTTGTTTGGTTGTTAGTAGCTTATTGATCCCAGAATCTCATCAAGCAGCTTCTTGAAGGATCCCAGGGAGTCAGCTTCAACAACATTACTGGAGAGTTGGTTCCAGACCCTCACAATTCTCTGTGTAAAAAAAAGTGCCTCCTATTTTCTGTTCTGAATGCCCTTTTATCTAATCTCCATTTGTGACCCGTGGTCCTTGTTTCTTTTTTCAGGCTGAAAAAGTCCCTTGGGTCGACATTGTCAATACCTTTTAGAATTTTGAATGCTTGAATTAGGTCGCCACGTAATCTTCTTTGTTCAAGACTGAATAGATTCAATTCTTTTAGCCTGTCTGCATATGACATGCCTTTTAAACCCGGAATAATTCTGGTCGCTCTTCTTTGCACTCTTTCTAGAGCAGCAATATCCTTTTTGTAGCGAGGTGACCAGAATTGAGCACAATATTCAAGATGAGGTCTTACTAATGCATTGTACAGTTTTAACATTACTTCCCTTGATTTAAATTAAAGACTTTTCACAATAAATCTAAGCATCTTCTTGACCTTTTTTTATAGCTTCCTCACATTGTCTAGATGAAGACATTTCTGAGTCAACATAAACACCTAGGTCTTTTTCATAGATTCCTTCTTCAATTACCCATATGGTATTTATAATGCACATTTTAATTGCCTGTGTGCCGTACCTTACACTTTTTTCTATTAAATGTCATTTGCCATGTGTCTGCCCAGTTCTGAATCTTGTCTAGATCATTTTGAATGACCTTTTCTGCTGCATCAATGTTTGCTACTCTTCCTATTTTTGTGTTGTCTGCAAATTTAACAAGTTTGCTTTCTATACCAGAATCTAACTCATTAATGTATCCAATATAATGCAAACATGTACAAATGCCTGACAGTGTAGAAGGTTGAAAAACAGATGTATTTTAAGGCGGACAGACATCACATTAAATAACACTGTGTATGATGATACTGTGGGGCAGTAGTCCTGTTCAAGTCATTATATTTTTAGTTTTGTTTCCCTTACAGAAAGTTACAGTGGTGTAGTGTCTGGTAAAAGCACAGCAAAGGATGGCACAGGTAAGGAAAGCATGGTAAGGTAGGTAAGGAGGTAGGCACAGGTTCCCCAAAAACAAGAGCTTGAGATGATTCTCAACAGAGGATTTTTCCCAGCAAGGGTAGGCACCCTGTTTCTATTTTTTTTTTATCAGTGCTGACCTCTGGTAAAAACCTGATTAACCACGCAGCCGCTGACCACTTAACATTAACACCTTAAACACAGCACAGAAGAGCCAGGGCAGTCTGTACAAGCAGTTATAGCCCTTCACCTCCAGGGCCAGAGCATCACAA
The DNA here is from genome assembly GCF_017654505.1 of Polyodon spathula. Classification (NCBI taxonomy): domain Eukaryota; kingdom Metazoa; phylum Chordata; class Actinopteri; order Acipenseriformes; family Polyodontidae; genus Polyodon; species Polyodon spathula. The sequence goes on along the minus strand of NW_024472351.1, from coordinate 17,897 downwards.
GCACATTCTGCAATAAGTGCTGACAGATCATTGAGCGACTTTTCAGTGCTACTGAATGATTTTTAAAAAATAATTTATATCTCATTTTGGAATCTTGCATTTATTCAAACCAGTGGCATAACTCTGGCTTGAAAACTGGAGGGGAAAGTTTCAGTACTGCTGCAATCTCAGGAGATGCATCTATGCTTGTGGTATCACTACAGTTCATGATGTACCCTCTATTTGCAAAATGAGACAAGGGGACATGTTTTCAAAGGTTTTCTCCAGTCTTAAACTCCTGCTTTTTGAAAGGAGAAAAAAAAGCATGCAAATTACAAAATGAGAACTGCTGAATGCTTTGGATAACATTGCTTAGTTGTTTGGTTCCAGTTTTGTAAAATTAACAGGAGTCGTTCACCTCTTTCAAAAAACAGGAGGTCGTTAAAGACTGCAGGAAACACTGTGAAAATATGGCCCAAAATGTTAGCAAGGCATTTTGCTAAAGCAGTTAGGAGCTGGTAGAAGTCGGTGAAGTGGAGTCCAGTCAGGGTTGGGGGACTGATTGAGCTGACAGATAGCGCTGCAGCAGCTGCTCATATCCACTCACTTCCAGTCTGAACTCTTTCCAATTGAATTCTCCACTGATTCAAAGGAGCGCACAGCAGTAAATCTGTTTTCTCAAGCACACTTTCGGAAGTGGCTGTCTCTCCAAACAGACGTGACGGATTAAAACCCACAGCGGAATTTTGACAATCACAAAAGCCTTCCTCTGCGATCAGGAGTCAGGGCAGACCTGCGTTTCTGTAGTCTTTATCAAAGTGCTCTTTCATTTCTTTTAAGAACATTTCTGTCAGCGGAGCGGAGGCTGTGTGGTCCATCAGTTCTAAGTTGTTGACTGATCTCAAAACTGTGTCAAGTCGGGTCTTAAAGGATCCCAGTGATTCAGCAGCTACAACACGACTAGGCAGCCCATTCCACACCCTCATCACTCCCTGTGTGAAGAGTCTCCTTCAGCAACATGACTAGGTAACCCATTCCATCCCCTCACCACTCTCTGTGTAAAGAAGAGTCTCCTTCAGCAACATGACTAGGTAACCCATTCCATCCCCTCACCACTCTCTGTGTGAAGAAGAGTCTCCTTCAGCAACATGACTAGGTAACCCATTCCATCCCCTCACCACTCTCTGTGTGAAGAAGAGTCTCCTTCAGCAACATGACTAGGTAACCCATTCCATCCCCTCACCACTCTCTGTGTAAAGAAGAGTCTCCTTCAACAACATGACTAGGTAACCCATTCCATCCCCTCACCACTCTCTGTGTGAAGAAGAGTCTCCTTCAGCAACATGACTAGGTAATCCATTCCATCCCCTCACCACTCTCTGTGTGAAGAAGAGTCTCCTTCAGCAACATGACTAGCTAACCCATTCCATCCCCTCACCACTCTCCAGCTATGTCCTCTGGTCCTAGTTTTTGTGCTGCGCTTTTAAAGATTTCAGCCAAGTCCCCCACTAATTCTTCATTGCTCTTGTGATTTTTAATTCCCTTCTTAAATTGAAAACATACTGAAAAAAGCACAATGAATTAAAATTCAGCAACATGTGCATGAGTTCTGATGTGGACTCCTCTAAAGTAAGTGTGTCATATCTCTTAATAGCGGCCCTGTTAAGAGTAATGTAGGGGACGTTAGCCTCTCGAGTTGCAGCAGTTAAGAGTAATGTATGGGACTCTCGAGTTGCCGCAGGTTGCAGGATAGGAAAAACAGAAAGAAACAAACAAACAAACAAAGAAAGAAAGGTGCGTTGGGTCTTGATTCCTTCGGTGTCGAGCTTCACGTCGCCGTGGTTACGGCAGCCCGAGTCCCGTCTCTGACGCGCCTGCGGAACATGGAGGGGAAGGCCTTCTTGAAGGACTTGCGGAAGCTCTCGCCCATGAAGGAGTAGACGATGGGGTTGAGCGCGGAGTTGGCGTAGGACATGCAGTTGGCCCAGGTCTTGATCTTGTAGGTCTCGTAGTTGGCCTGGAAGCCCCTGTAGAAGCCCTGCACCAGCAGGAAGAGCTGGATGGGGCCCCAGCACACACTGAAGAGCAGCACGATTGCCACCACCATCCGAGAGACACGGGCACGCAGCACCACAGAGCGCTCTGAGAGCTGGGGCACCGGCTGAGAGAGGAGGGGAGGAGGGGAGGCGAAGCAAGAGGCAGACATAGAGAGGAAAGGGAAATAGGTGGGAGATCAAAAGAGTGGGGAAGAGAGAGGAGATAGAGGGTGGAGAGAAATGACGGAGAGAGAAAGGTTTATGCCTGGTTTCCACTGGATTGGTTCTCAAATGTTTTTGCAATGAGAGTCTTATTATTACTAATGTAAAACCCAGACTGCTCTGCAATGGGAGGGCATACAGCCCACTGATCTACCAGTGCTAAGGCTGTCAATGCGTTCAAGAGGCAAGAAAATAGATTTAAAGCTGTGTCTAAGCCTCTGAATTCATTTGGATTTTAATTGAGCTCAGCTGCCTCTAACATGAACTGAGATGAATTCAAACTCAGTTTCTACTTGGAGTTGTGCATCAAACATCAGCTAGGCAGCTCATAACATTCAGGCTGTCTGAGATCCTAAGCTGATCCTTTAAAAAAAGATACTTAGATAAATCTTTCATTCGCCACATAGGTCTGAAATGTGCAGTTTTGAAAGAAACACATAAAAGTTTGCTTGCCTTGTCTGCCAGGAAGTCTGTAACTCTTGGACTTCCTAGCTCATTTCACCTGTTTCTGGGGTCAAAACATCTTAGTGGCTGCAAAGCATGTCAGTCATTTGAGGAAGCAGCTGATTGGTTACTGACAGGACATATGACTTTGAAGTGGGGAAAATGTCACTCTCCAGGAGAAATGAGCCAAGAAGTGAAAGACTGTGCCTCTGAAAGCAAGCCCTGCAAACAGAAATGTCTTTAACCTAGTGGTGATACCATGTCTTACAATTAAAATACTGTACATGCTTGCAAAAACTCCACATTTGATAACTATAGTAAATGGTAAAGCATGTGTGGGCAATTTATTGTGTTCACTTCTAGAAAGCACTTGGAATAATAATAAGACTGAACAGAAAGATAAGATTGAACTCACTGCAGATTCTGCAAGCCTGGCAGTTTGGTTTTCCAGGGATGAAAGACTAATCCTGACTCTATGATGGATGCCCCGGTAATTTCAGATTGTTATCCAACAGAAGACACATTAGAAACATTTCCACATTTCTTAAACGCATTGAGTCACTCATTCTGAGATGTAAGCAAGACAACAAGAATATGCATCACGATTCTCTGGATCACGAATACGAAGGTCAGCGTGACCTACAGACACAGCGTTTAGAAAAAACAGACATGCAAGACATGACTTATCAAGATCTTCACATAAAGAAGTAAAAGACACAGAGTAACACTGCTAGCGTTACAAAACTAGTAACAAGGAAGGCTCATTTAAAGACACAAAATTATTCCAAAGTGTGTTTTATTTTCCTCTCATACCTCGCTGATTTCATTTTGCTGTAAAGACCTGAGTAAATGTGGCTCCTAGTGATACCAATTCCAATATCTGAACAGCATTGTGAAACGTGAGTCACACATATTAGTAAAGTCATGTTACAAAGCAATCAATTGATCAGTCTTTATTTATACAGTGCAATTAGCAATGCAGAGTGAAGTGTGGATCTTTTGAGGGCTGGAAGTTCGCTTTGTATGGACCTGCCATCGGCTGCAGGAATGCACTATTATGCATTCTTATCTTTTTCCTGTGTTTTGAATCCTATGTTGTGCAATTTTACTCATTTTAAGGTAATTTTCCCTACTTTGGATCCTTGTTTTAAAGTGAGTGTCATCTTTAAACAATGCCTTTTAATATGTATATAATACATGAACTTAAGAAAGTTTACGAGTGAGAGGAGGTCATTCCACCCACCTAAGCTTGTCAGTTTCCTAGCAGCTGATTGATCTCAAAACTGTGTCAGATTGGCTCTTAAAGGATCCATGTGTTTCTGCATCAACAGCATGACTAGGTAGCCCATTCTATACCCTCAGCCCTCTCTGTGCAATGAAGTGACTCCTTCCTTTTGTCCCGAGTCCCTCTACAGATGTGTCCTCTGGTTTTAATTTTTGTGCTGCATTTTTAAAGATTTCAGCCAAGTCCAAAAACGAATTCTTCTTTGATCTAGTGATTTCAATTCCATTTTTATACCAGATGATAGAAGTCTATCTCCTCTCAATATCCATCTCAATGCTCAACATCATACACTGAAGATTTTTTTATGTTAACAAAACAGATCCATAATAGGAAAGAAGACCTTGTAATGACCATTGAAACACATGAAGACCTTATAATGATCATTGAAACACATGAAGACATTGCAATGACCATCCAAACACATGAAGACCTTGTAATGATCACTCAAACACATGAAGACCTTGTAATGATCATTCAAACACATGAAGACCTTTTAATGACCATCCAAACACATTAGTACTTTGCAATGACCATCCAAACACATGAAGACCTTGTAATGACCATCAAACACATGAAGACCTTGTAATGATCAAACACATGAAGACCTTATAATGATTATCTAAACATATGAAGACCTTGTAACCATCAAACACATGAAGACCTTGTAATGGTCATCCAAACACATGAAGACCTTGTAATGATCATCAAACACATGAAGACCTTGTAATGACCATCAAACACATGAAGACCTTGTAATGACCATCGAAACACATGAAGACCTTGTAATGATCAAACACATGAAGACCTTGTAATGATCATCAAACACATGAAGACCTTGTAACCATCAAACACATGAAGACCTTGTAATGGTCATCCAAACACATGAAGACCTTGTAATGATCATCAAACACATGAAGACCTTGTAATGACCATCAAACACATGAAGACCTTGTAATGACCATCCAAACACATGAAGACCTTGTAATGACCATCAAACACATGAAGACCTTGTAATGACCATCGAAACACATGAAGACCTTGTAATGACCATCCAAACACATGAAGACTTTGTAATGACCATCCAAACACATGAAGACCTTGTAATGACCATCAAACACATGAAGACCTTGTAATGACCATCCAAACACATGAAGACCTTGTAATGACCATCAAACACATGAAGACCTTGTAATGACCATTGAAACACATGAAGACCTTGTAATGACCATTGAAACACATGAAGACCTTGTAATGATCATCCAAACACATGAAGACCTTGTAATGACCATCAAACACATGAAGACCTTGTAATGACCATCCAAACACATGAAGACCTTGTAATGACCATCAAACACATGAAGACCTTGTAATGACCATCAAACACATGAAGACCTTGTAATGACCATTGAAACACATGAAGACCTTGTAATGACCATTGAAACACATGAAGACCTTGTAATGATCATCCAAACACATGAAGACCTTGTAATGACCATCCAAACACATGCACACAGTAGCTTTGCAGGTTACCTGGTAGTTGTTGTCGATTGGTTCCACCACTGGTCTCCCCACTCTCTTCAGCATGAGTGTGTAGCACACACAGATAGTGATGAGGGGCAGCAGGTACACAGCCAGGAATGAGTAGAGGATGTAGACTTTCTGCTGGGCCTCAGTGGGGAACTTCTCAATGCAATAGGTGCGCAGGCCATACCAGAGCCCCACCTCGATCCGGTGGTACAAAGCCATGGGCAGAGAGAGGATGCAGGACCCTACAGGTCAGGACAGATCAGGGCAGGACAAAACAGGTCAGGACAGGACAGTGTTAACCACCTTACTTACTGTATGTGGATTGAACCCTATGAATCTGCATGCTACAACAGTTTAGTTCATTGAGACTTTGTTAACAGCAAGCACAGTACAGAGAAGGTAGCGACCAGTGGCGGAAGAAGAGGAAAAGGACCCCAGTGCAGGACCTTATTGTGGGCCTCCCTCACCAAACGTTAATTTAACCCTTATTTATAAACATCAAACACACCAAATCAAGTGTTCAATATTGAACTGTATTTAAATGTCAGAATGTTAGCATGTATGAAACAGTATGGAATAAGAACGTGTCCTACTCACCTGCTTTATTTTATTCTGCGTGCATCTTTACATCCAACACTACTCTATTTTTAATCATAAACTAACAGGTTTAATCACTAACCCTACCAGGATTCCCCAATTCTGCGATCACAGAAATTATTACAGAATTCACCATTCTGCACAGACATTTGCAGAAATTATCTCACATAGGAAACCGTTTGTTTATTATTATTATTATTATTATTATTATTATTATTATTATTATTATTATTATTAATTAATAATAATAATAATAAATCAGAAATGCAGGCATGTTGATTTGCTGTAGTTTATTTTGGTCCCCGCAGCAGCACCCAACAACTTCCATCTAAACTACAGGATGAATCGTGCTCACAGAATATAACTGCAAATGTCAGTGCTGAATAGAACCCCAAAACCCTCCATGAAGACGTGCCTCGTACCAGCCTCCAGGGGAGATAAAGTGAGGATAATTAAAACAATAGCGATACCTGTTGAAATGAGGGAGGATACAAGCTACTGGCACCGCACACCGGCAGCTACAGTGATACAAATGTGTAACATCTGTAAATATAAATGCGAAGGATATTATCACTGTTCAAAAATAAATAAATAAAAAAATAAATAATGTTTGATGTTTAGTCTTACATTGGTTTGTACATTGTATTGAAGTGTTTCAGCCCTTGCAGTATCTGGGTGCATTGTTAACACTGTGTGTGTAAAGCAACGGACATATAAAGGATGGCAGCAGGCTGGCAGTGGATAAGTAGGACCTGACTCCAGGACAGAGAGTGAGTGAAACCAGAGCTCACTCTCCACTTTCAGTTATAGTTTCAATCAGAACTTCAGTCGATAATGAGGTGAAAAAAGCCACACAATGCATTGTCATGGAATATGTTTGTGGATTAGTTAAAAAGATAAAACCCACAACACGTGTGTGGGATCATATTCCCACTTCACTGTTTAAAGAAGCATTCCCTGAAATAAACACTGCAGTTTTGAATACTGTTTACAGTTCTCTTTTATCAGTACTGTTCTGAACTCATTCAACACTGCTGCAGTAAAACCTCTGCTCAAGAGACCCGCCTTAGATCCCAGTGTTCTTAACAACTACAGGCCTGCTTCCAATCTGCCATTTCTGTCTAAAGTCTTACAAAGAGTAGTGGCTGAGCAACTCAACACATTTCTGGGAGTTCACAGCATATCTGAGAGATTTCAGACTGGGTTTAGGTCTTCTCATAGCACTGAGACAGCACTTATTCGAGTGCTAAATGATGTGCTCTTATCCTCTGACATGGGCTCAGCTTCGCTTCTTATGTATATATAAGGCAGTTTAATCCCATCAGATTCTATAGTGGGGCCCCAACCCTCACCCCCAAAAAGCTTATCATAATCATACAGTAGCCCCTCGATAAACCGAACATGTTTGTCACACATAAGGAGGTGTCGTGTTTAAAAACGATACAATAAAATCGCACGCACATACATTTATAGTTCTCGATGTATTTAAATTTAAATTATTGCACTGAAATAACACACATGTGTTTTGAGTAGGCTACTTATTACATAAAGTAAAAATATCAATCTGTACAGTAGGCTTATACAGTAAACAGTACAGTGGTAAAATCAAATGAATACCTAGCGCACTTTATTTGTATTTTAGCCTACTGGTAACACAAAATTGGTGTACAATGCAAATAAAAGATTATTTTAAAATGAAACTAAATACATTTAAAATTATCTATCTATCTATCTATCTATCTATCTATCTATCTATCTATCTATCTATCTATCTATCTATCTATATATATATATATATATATATATATATATATATATATATATATATATATATATATATATATATATATATATATATATATATATATATATATAATTATTATTATTATTAACTTGGTCTTTTAACACACAATAGATCACAGTCCTATGCTCAGAACGAGCTGGAGGGGTTAGTGGTGCATATGTGCAGTCTATAGCTCCCAACATACTTGGAAAACCAGAAATGTCACAGAAATGTGTTTTCAAGGCTTGGGAGTACACCCTGACACCCATAATTACATATTCATTTAAGGCTAAAGCATAAATAAGAACTGCGGCTGCAAAGTATTCCTTAAAATGATGCTAACAGCGCTGCGTTTATTTAACACATTTCACGCTGCACTTCCTTGTGGTTTGCATGCGGTTTGCAACGATTGCAACACTTCAGTGCATCTCCCCCTTACTCTGTTAAAGCAGATTTACAGCCTCGCTTACCGATCCAGATGCCGACGCTGACTGCCATGGCAACGCGGGGGGTACGTCGCCGCAGCGACTGGAGAGGGTACAGGGTGGCGTAGCAGCGATCCACACTCATGGCCGTCAGCGTGATGCAGGTGGCTTGAACTGTGACCTACAGCAAGGCAAACGGGAAGAGAAGGACGAGGAACGTGTAACCCGACAGCTTGTATTTACTTACTGTCCTGAGCTTTTCACTAGTCAGTTACACTGCACTGATGAGCCACAAGCAGGGCGAAACACGTCTGCAGTTACTGTACTTTGGCTGGGTTGGAAGATGATCTTTAATATATAATACTGTGTATAACTCTGGCTACTATAAAATGAGTGAAATGGATTGTGGGTGCAATGTGCCGTATTTTCATAGTATTTTCTTCATTCTTTAATTAACTCCTACTTTTTGAAAGGAGAGAAAATCGTGTTAATGTTCCAATATGAAAAACAGAACTCCTTGAGTGCTGAAGAGGAATTTAAACCTATAACTCAGTTGCTTGGTTCTAGTTTTGCAAAACAAACATGTGTTTTAGTGCTTTAGAAGCATAGGAGTTAATTAAAGGCTCGATTGAACCCTTGGAATATAGCGGTATGGCCTGATGGCTCATCCTGCTCTTTTAAAGCATTGGCGAGGTTTACATGCGAGTTTCTCACACTCTGATTGATGATACTGACCTCTGGACTGATCTGTGAAATAAAAATGAACACATTAACGTTCCAACAGCAATTAAACATCTGAATAACAACACAAGCTAAGATCTAACAATCTTCTTGAAGCTAATGCAGATATTTAGTTTGCTGTCCTCATGTTAAAGCGTTTTACTAAGAAGCAGTTTGCAGTTTTGCTGTTAGATCAGTTGCAGGTTTTTTTTCATGCTTCAGTTTTATTTTACTTTGGTTTGAGTTTCTGTAAACCAGTCCAGCACTGCTAGAGAAGGAGAAGAACCTATGGGAGGGACGAGGGTCTGCTTTGACGAGCTGCTGCGTCACCTAGGGGCTTAAAACGGCAAGCCGAGCTGTCTGAAGCAGGAGGAAATGTATCCAATTACAGCAGCCCCTCATTTGAAACCACGACCCTCTGATGAGGAACACACGCAAATTCGTGAAGCGTTCCATATTTTTGTTATTTAGGCAAAAAAACAAAACGAAAACATACTTTCAAGTGGTCCCTATGTGCCAGGCAGTGTTTTGTGATCCACTGGCGTTGCAGATTCTGTCCTGCCCTCTGTCGGTGAGATGAGGTTAAAGGCTCTGAAAGCAGGAATGCAGGCGAGCCCGGCTCTTTAGCAAAGCTGTTAAGACACTTGCTTGTGGTTACGGTTCGTGCCCAGCCTCCACCCTGGTACACCAGCAATGTTAATTCCTCCACTGAAACCCCTCCACTTACACCAAAAAAGAAAAGACAATAAGCAGAGGATGATTTGGATGCATCAAGCTCTGAGTTGTGGGCCAGCACTCTTCCACAGTGTCACTCCGCTCCACGGGGTTAGAGGCCAGTTTGTACACTGCTTATGTGTTAGAGCAAATGAATGATTATCTCGGGAGGACACATGCCTGAATCAGGGGGTTTTACAAGGACAGTTTGTACAAATGGCCAGCACACAGTAAACAGCTTTTAAACCACAGTAAACAGCTTTTAAACCATGGCAAACAATGTTAAATGCATAGTATAACCATGGGGAATAAAACTGCTAAATGACTGCAATTTTAATGCGGTCAAATTTTATAAAGGTAAACCTTTACAAAGTCAACTTTTGTAGTTGCACTTTCTTCACAATGCAGTGTGTTTTGTACTTGTAGCAATGTGGTTTAGTTCTAGTCAAGGCAAGTGGCAGCTGCCTAGGGTCCTACTGTATAACTGGGAGCCTGTTGTTATTGTACCCGGAGTACCGTCCTGTAAATAAAGACTGTGAACTTCCACCTGAGTCTTCTGCCTATTCCCTACAGAACTAACATTGGCGACGAGGTAGACCTACAGAAACTCATGCTAAATTAAAAACAGAAATTAGGGAGTATGGCAATTTATGGGAAAATAAGCGAATTTGAGCCTGACTCAGAAGACTGGCTACAAGACGTGGAGCGATTAGGGTATTATTTTGAAGCAAACAAAACAAGTAACGCAGCAAAACAGAAAGCTATTTTCTTAAATGTTTGTGGAAACAAACTCTATGGTCTTTTGTGGGACTTAATCCAGCCCCGCAAGCCAACAGATTTAACGTTTGTGCAGCTAACAATGGTACTAACCAACCATTTCAAGCCAAAACCGAGCGTCATGGTACAACGTTTTAAATTCCACAGTTTCCAAGTCAGGAAAGAAGGGCAGACAGTGTCAGCTTTTCTAACGATGATCGGATCCAACGCTGGTTGCTTTCAGAATCCGATCTGATTTTACAAAGAACCGTGGCGTTAGCAACAGCCATGGAAACCGTGGCCAAAGATGTGTTGGAGTTACAGCGGCAGTCCAAAGCCGAGTCTACAATCAACACAATCCAGTCTTCTGCGTCAGAAACAGTAGGTACGTTCGGGTTTTCCGATGTGGTGGAAAGCACAGTGTTGAGACGTGCCGATTTGTTGATGCAACTTGTCACTCCTGTCACAAGAGGGGCCATTTTGCCCGAAAATGCAGAAATAAAGGAAATGAAAAACATGTAAGAGCATTTAGAGGGAAAAGTGACGTTCGTGGAGCAAATTTCTTGAAGGGGGGGAGAGGACATTGGAGAGGCTTATACACTATCACATGAAGGGGAAGAAGGTTGACCCATTCCGAGTCCTAATAGATTTAGATGGACATTCTGTGGAAATGGAAGTGGATACAGGTGCTTCTTCCACAATATTAAGTGAACATACTTACAAAAGTTTAGGATCGGGAGATTTAGAAAATACAGGTGTAAGCTTGCGAACCTATACAGGAGCCCAGATTCCAGTCCTGGGAGTTGTATCCACCAGAGTGAAATACCAGGGCCAAGAGATGCATTTACCAGCGTTGGTGGTAAAAGGGAAGGGTCCAGACCTTCTTGGCAGGGACTGGCTACAAGAAATTAGGTTGAATTGGAGGACCATATTAAAACTAGAGGCAGATAAACCTCCAAGACTTCAGTCAGTTCTAGGTAAATACACTGAAGTATTCAAGGAAGGCCTAGGCACATTAGTAGGAACCACTGCAAAAATAGATGTGGACCCTGAAGTAAAGCCCAGATATTTTAAACCCAGGCCTTTGCCCCATGCACTGAGAGACAAAGTGGAGGCAGAGCTTCAGAGATTGGAAAAGGCAGGAATAATTGAACTTGTGTCTTTCGCTGAGTGGGCAGCACCAATTGTACCGGTGGTCAAGCAAGACAAATCAATTAGAATACGTGGTGATTAGGACCAAGCCTTTCACAAATCCAAAGCATGCCTCCATTCAGACAAGTCACTGGTGCATTTTGATGCTGCTAAAGAGCTATATCTATCCTGTGATGCATCACCTTACGGACTGGGGGCCGTCTTGTCACACAGATTATCTGATGGCTCAGAGTGACCTATTGGATATATGGCTCGCTCCCTGACAACAGCAGAAAGGGGATATTCCCAGCTGGAAAAGAAGGCCTGGCGATTATTTTTGGCCTTAAGAAGTTCCACCAGTACCTTTATGGTAAGCATTTTACCATACTTACGGATCACAAGCCATTATTAGGTCTATTCAGTGAAAGCAAAGGCATTCCACAGCTTGTAGCTGCCCGAATTCAGAGGTGGGCATTAACCCTAGCAGCCTATGAGTATACAATCTCCTACAAAGAGGGGACAAAACATGCCAATGCAGATGCCTTAACCGTCTCCCCTTGCCAGAAATGCCGGGAGAAACACCAGAAATTGGAGATGTGATTTTGCTGATGGAACATCTAGAGGGAACCCCTATTCAAGAGCAGCACATCAAGACTTGAACTCGTCAGGATCCTGTGCTTTCAAAAATTCACCAATTTGTACACGGCGGATGGCCCCAGGTGTGTTCAGCTCCAGCACTGAAACCTTTTGTGGTCCGCAAAGATGAACTGAGCGTAGAGGACAGGTGTGTGCTATGGGGCAGCAGGGTGATTATTCCCTCACAAGGCCGACAGCGAATGGTGGAAGAGCTGCATGAAGCCCACCCTGGAATATCACGCATGAAGGCCCTGGCCCGCAGTTATGTTTGGTGGCCAAACATGGATGTTGACCTGGAGACAGCAGTAAAAAAATGCCAAGAGTGTCAAGTAAACAAAACAGCACCTGCTGAAGCACCTCTGCACCCATGGGAGAGGCCGAACCAGCCGTGGATGAGACTGCATTTGGATTTTCTGGGCCCTTTCATGGGTAAGATGTTTTTCATATTAATTGACGCACATTCAAAGTGGATTGACGTCCACACAATGACCTCAATCACGTCTACAATGACCATAGAGAAACTGCTGCACAATTTTGCAACACATGGATTGCCAGCCATGGTGGTCACGGAAAATGGCCCCAGTTTTGTGAGCGCTGACTTTGAAACATTCCTGCGGAAAAACGGGATCAAGCACATCAAGACATCTCCTTATCATCCCGCTTCAAACGGATTGGCGGAGAGAGCTGTCCGCACGTTCAAAGAAGGAATGAAGAAAATGACGGGGGGTGAATCTGGAAACAAAAATTGCACGATTCCTTCTAAAGTACAGAATAACCCCCCAGACTACTACAGGGGTAAGACCGGCTCAATTACTAATGGGACGCCAACTGAGAACACACCTGGACCTAATGCACCCCTGCCTGTCGAACAGTCTCCCAGAAGCAAGCGAAGCAGAAGGACCTGCATGATATACATGCTAGAGATCTAGAGTCTGACGCAATATATGTGCGAGGTTTTCAAGCACAAAGAAACAAGTGGATACCAGGTACAATACTTGAAAAAACAGGGCCAGTATCGTGGAAAGTTGTGACAGAGGATGGTCAGATCATCAAAAGGCACCAAGATCACGTGCGCCTCTGTTTGGATCAGAGCCACACCACCGCTCCACGGGGACCACAGCCACTGGCAGACTTCGGTCCCAGCACAGTCACAGGGGAGGAGAGCATGAGTACACCTGTAGAGCAGCACAGCAATGAAGCGATCCATCCTTCCGGCCCTCAAGATATAGAGCCAGAAGTTGAACCACGCTACCCCACTAGAGATAGGAAGGCACCTGCACATTTCAAGGACTATGTAGTAAAAGGGGCAGAATAATCCCCTTATGGTGCCTCGAGTATGGACCTGTCTGCACCCACCCTCTTAGTTAGAGTTCCCACTAAATGTTAAAAAGTTGTTCCCTTTCAGTTGCTGTTTATTAACTACATTCAGACTTTGGGACTAAGAGGGGAGGAGATGTAGTAATGTGGTTTAGTTCTAGTCAGGCAAGCGGCAGCTACCTAGGGTCATACTGTATAACAGGGAGCCTGTTGTTGTTGTTGTACCCAGAGTACCATCCTGTAAATAAAGACTGTGACCTTCCACCTAAGTCTTCTGCCTATTCCCTACAGAACATAACAGTACTGACTCGAATGGGCAAATACTAACTCTTGGGGAAGAATATCTATTTATAAAAAATGTTACAAAGTCAATTGAAAGCAGTGTTCCCAGTCTGTTTCAGGATGCACCTCTCTACATGTCCTCTTTTTAAGCAATGACCCCGTCCCTCACTGCTGAACCCGAAGCTTCTCTGTGGAGCTTCCCAGACGAGAGGAAGCACACACGCAGCCACTTCCTCAGCATGCTGTCAAGGCTAGAAGGAGATTCCTGCGCTAAGGTATCAAGGTTAACAGAAGGCAGTTTCTTCCTCCCCCCCTCTATCTCTCTCTCTCTCTCTCTCTCTCTCTCTCTCTCTCTCTCTCTCACTCGCTCTCTCTCTGTCTCTGTGCTTTGCCTGCTTTTATAAGCTGGTTGATTTGGAGCAGAGCAGAAACCTTGCCTTTCATGTGGAAAGAAAGATGTGGCTCTGGGTCAGACGTCACCAGGGCGACGTTTTCTTCTCTATTGCCTGGAGAATCTCCAAGTTTCTCTTTTATTAGTTCAAACTGGTATGGAGTAACTACATTGACTGCCCCTTAATGGCCATGAAGGTAGCTAACAAACAAAAAAGTTACTTGAAGTAAGCATCCCGAGTCTGTCAGATCTAACGGGTGTGATTTACTACTGTAGAATCACAGTGTGGTTCCCAGATGGCTTTCAGAGAGTGGGGCTGAACAAATGGGGGATTGAATCCATTATGCACACAATGAAGAGACATGCTGTTAAAATGTAAGACTGGCCACTGGGAGGCAGGCCACCACTGTTAGGATGTTTTTCTGAAACGTCTGGAATAGGCTTCAGTTTTAACTGAGGGTTGATCACCAAAAAGAGTTCACGACAAGACTGTCTTGTACCATAAAGGAATGCCTGCATTCACAGACTGGGTACAACCTCAAACCCCCGGCAGTATGCAACCAGAAACATAATTCATACCTCGTCTAGCTTGGCACTTAGTTGTAAAGGTGAGGGAAGGACATTTTCCTGCTTCAAAATCAACACGTTAATGAATGGATTTTTTTTAAAGCTGCCAAAAAATAGTTCTTAAAGGCAATTCCGAGTGCGAGTATCAGCACACTGCTAGTCGTTAAGCCTCTTGCACTTATTAAAACTTTCAGCAGTGGCTGGTTAATACCGGCATGGGGAATATTTCATAGTCTCTAGAACAGATGCAGAAATAGCCACTGGCATATGTCTCTGGTATCCAGTCCCATTCCATTGCTGTACTGAATACTGATGCAGACTGACCCCTCCAGTTGTTTCCAAACTGAGATTTTCCAGCACTGGAGCCCATCAGACAAAAGCTTTTCTGGAAGACTGATTGAATCATGCTTGTACATGGCAGGTGTGATTGCCCTGCTGTAAGGAAATGTCTCAAGCATTGTCTTTCCAAGCCTGATGCAAAGAAAAGCATGACACAAATCTTCTACATTTTACTGGACTTCAAAACATAAGGGGCATCAATTGATCTCAACAGTGGATATCCCACATTGATACAGAAATGAATACACCAAAGAGACTGCTGTGCTCTAAGAACATAAGAAAGTTTACAAATGAGAGGAGGCCATTCAGCCCATCTCGCTCGTTTGGTTGTTAGTAGCTTACTGATCCCAGAATCTCATCAAACAGCTTCTTGAAGGATCCCAGGGTGTCAGCTTCAACAACATTACTGGGGAGTTAGTTCGTTAGAATGCCCCTTTTTCTAATCTCCATTTGTGCCCCCTGGTTCTTGTTTCTTTTTTCAGGTCGAAAAAGTCCTCTGGGTCAACACTGTCAATGCCTTGATGAAACACAGAACATGCCTTACTCTGGAAACACTAAATTTCAATAACAAACACCAGAGGTCTTTTTCCACGTGTCCTTGCTGTATATGCAAGGCGAGGTGTGTGTTGAGCAGGTTTATTCCTAAGGCTAGATTAGTTGTGCTTTTAATGGCACACCCTGGTCTGAAAAAATATGACATGGAACATATATCTACATTTTAGAGAGTATTCAAACACAGAGACCCGGCATGAAATGGGTCTGCTCTTCTCCTATAAACATTTCCATATTAAAAGCATGGCAAAGTGTACCAAAGCATAGTGACAGCATGGTAAAAAGGTATTGTATGCATATTAACAAAAACATGACAAACCAGAGCAAACTATGGTAAATGCATAGACGCATGGAAAAAGCATACAAGATTTCCATGCAAGTGTACTGTGATGGAAGTGCTCTGAGGATGGTTCTGCAGGAAGCTATGTAAACTGCCCTTGGCTCTGCAGCGGCCAGAGCTTTGGAAGCAGTACCTGCTGTAAGTAGTTGACAAACTTGCACATGAACTCCCCGAAGATCCAGCTGGGCAGCGGGTAGAGGGTGGCGGTGAAGGGGACGCAGCACACCAGGAAGAGGATGTCGGTCGTGGCCAGGTTACCTGAGAGGAAAACAAGCTGGAGTTCAACTAGAAAAGCACAAACACCTTTGCATTACAACATCTCCTATCCATCTGCATTTGTAGCATGTTACATAATTGCTATCTATCTGTCTATCCATCTATCTATCTATCTTTCTTTCTTACGGGCAAACCCTGAAACTGGGCGATTCGCCAATTCCTGCTTGGTCAAAGTCCGAAATTAATCTCAAAGATCTTACATTTTATGTTTTCATCCAGTGTATATGTGTGTATATATATATATATATATATATATATATATATATATATATATATATATATATATATATATATATATATATATACACACACACACACATGCACATACACTGGATGGTTGGATAGATAGATAGATAGATAGATAGATAGCTAGATAGATAGATAGATAGATAGATAGATAGATAGATAGATAGATAGATAGATAGATAGATATTTATTTCACAGAATAAAAACACAGTTTAAATATTTATTGTTAAGGACAAGTGCCCTCACAATCCAGTATCTCTTATCCATTCACATTCACCACAGCCTAATGTACACAAACAAACCACGGATTTCTGTGTATTATACATTTTTATAGTGTGCTTGTCCTGCACTCTACATTACCGGAAGCCTTATATACAGTCCACTTAGTTTACATTCCTCTAGTAGTTTTAGCTGTAACTTCCTCCACAACCTGATTACAGCCAGCCAAATAGGAAGGCTCTGACACCTACTTGCAGCAGTGGGAGGTTATATACACGACAGGGAAGCTCTGTTGAAGCTCGGGAACATAATATATAAATATTAAAACTCGCACAGGGCCATTTAAAACACGGACTCCCCTATAAAAGTTCCCTACAGTAAAAGCACAGCAAAGTGTTATAAAGCACAGTGAAAGCATGGTAAAGGATAGGGAAGCATTGAGGTAAAGCATATTTAAAAAAGCACGGAGACCCATGGTAAACTATAATACGTGCCTAGCATAACCGTGGTGA
Organism: Polyodon spathula; assembly: GCF_017654505.1. Classification (NCBI taxonomy): domain Eukaryota; kingdom Metazoa; phylum Chordata; class Actinopteri; order Acipenseriformes; family Polyodontidae; genus Polyodon; species Polyodon spathula. The sequence continues at coordinate 601 of NW_024472351.1, read as the reverse complement.
AACTGCAGAATTGCTTTGCAAATGTACCATAACAAACTTTTATAAGCGAAGAACGTAAGAAACGGTGCACTCGTATTCCTAAATGTATATAAAAGTGGGTTTCACCCCTTCCTCTTTACTGTCAAAATTGAAGTTGAATTCTGCCTCTACTGCTTAAACCTGCCTATACGAAAAGGCACGGCCCGCATTTCAGTGAAACACAAAATCATGACTTCAGACATATCCTTAACATCCTCGACAATTACATGTTTTTAGAGTTTTCCTTAAATGTTTTATCTTGACCTTAATCTCATTGAAGTTCCGACACTAGTCTCGTTTGCGCCGCCCCGTAACTGTGTCTCTCCTGAGCACACCGCTAACGATACAATATTCAGTACCAAGGACAGCGCTTTACCGTACAGCGGCTTTCAGCTTCGCTTTGCTTTACTCGGTTTGAATTATTCCAATAATTCAGGAAGATACTTTTAATCGTGGAATTTACTCGAAATATCTCAATTTCTACCCATATATTAAAAGTAATGTTTACGACGTAAAAACATAACCTAACATGTTTGCTGTACGAGTAAACAGAAGTACCAGCATTAAACTCAACAGTTTACCT
>NW_024472350.1:0-5273 GCF_017654505.1 Polyodon spathula | reverse complement strand
GTTTGGTTTGTCTGTTAACAACATAATTGTTTGTCTGTTTATTGATCACCTGCACCTGCACACTGCTAACCACTTTGCCACACCCCCTGATAACAGTTTACTGCTGTATTCTAAAAGCATAGCAAAGTGTATTCAATCGCAGAGCTATTAATTGCCCAGGCAATAGAACACTTAAAAATATATATAATCAGTATTCCATGTACTTCTATAATCACAGCATGTGTTCCAGAAGCGTGAATCACATTTATTGTTTCAAAGGCTTAATAATAAATTTCTGTATTTAATGAAATTGTAAACTTAATTAATGATCACCGCAGGATATGGAGCTTGTGTATATAATGGAATGCTGCGAGACACTGAAAATGAAAGAACTCAGCAGACCTCTTTTGCAGACAAGCCCATTAATTCAGCCACCGAAGCTAATGAAAGCTAATAACATGTTATTCTGTGCAATTACTCAGAACATAAATAATTGTTTCTTTTTTTCTATTCATATTGAAAGCTCATTTAAAAAAACAATGTTAATGATGAAGTGGCTGAAATTCTCTGAATACTAAATGCAAAGCATTACTCCTGCTGTGCCAAAGATCTGCCGAATGTACGATGATTGCACAGGAATAGCAATGTAGTGCACAGGAGAGCAGGATGCAGCCCAGGGGAACAGGGTACTGCACAGAGGAGCAGGGTACGGCACAGGGGAAGCACAGTACAGCACAGGGGTGCAGGGTACAGCACAGGGGAGCAGGATCCAGCACAGGAAGCATGGTACCGTACAGGAGAGCAGGGTCTAGCCCAGGGGAGCAGGGTTTAGCCCATGGGAGCAGGGTACAGCACTGTGAGATTATAATGCAAATGAAACATTTGTCTTTTTCTGGTTCCAGATCAAATACACTCTTGAGCTGGGCAAAGTTTCAGTGACGTGAATGTTTTTTCTTTTTTATTTATTAGAAAAACTGAACAATATCAAACCCTTTCAGTAACGAGGGAGAGCAGGGAAAGGTCTAACATGTTATTGCAGCAAACTGTTAATTTCAAAACTGGCATAGGGGTTTAGCATTTCCAAAAACAGGATAACCATGGTAACACGAAGCAGTAAGATACCGTCTCTCTTCTTGTTAAGAGAGCGCTGTGCCAATTCTGCTGCTATTTCAATACAGGCTTGCAGCAATGTACAGTTTAGTGCATGCACAGTTTAGTGCATGCACAGTTTACGTCAACACGACCGAACAGGGAATTAAAGCTTGCTTCTTTAGAGTAATTGCTTTTTCCATTTCCCTTCAGGATTTCATGTTGTTTCAATCATTCCATGTGGTTCTCCCTCATAAAAGTTTCCCACAGTAAAAGCACAGCAATGTGTATCACTGTAAAGCAGGGGTGGCCAACCCCAGTCCCGGAGAGCCACAATCCAGCAGATTTTACAGGCAACCCTTCAATCATCAATGAAAGAGGTTGATCAGTTTTGCAAGTTAATGTGTTCAATTAAATCAGGAGGGGTCGGCTCTGACCCATGAGAGCTGCAGGGTGTTCAGGTTTCTGTTCCAAATGATCTCTAAATTACTTAATGAGATCAAATTACTACTTAAATTGAGAACATGACTGCTTAACTAGTCAAAATGAAATAGTTTCAAGTCTTTAGAAATCGATGATTAAGGGTGACCTATAAAAGCTGCAGGATTGTGGCTCTCCAGGACCAGGGTTGGGCAGCCCTGCTGTAAAGCACAGTGAAAGCATGGTAAAGTATTGGTAAACATTGTAAAGAATAGCAAGGTATGGTAAAGCACTTCAATACACATGGCAAACCAGAGCAAACTATTATAAATGCACACAATAACCATGGGACAAGCATGGGGGAAAACTGCTAAAATGGCTTGTAAGCTGGCAAGGGCTGGGTTATGTTGCTCCAACATTAAATAAAAGGGTGTGGCTGATAGAGAGCTGAAAAGTCACACTGTCACATGACTTGAATGAGGAAGTCTGTTCAGTGCCGGGCAGTTAGGATTCTCCAGACAAGCTAAAAGCAGCTCAAAGCTGGATAAAGGCAGATTTACAGAAAAAATGATATTTGCTCTTTTCTTTGGAGCAGTGGCCAAACTGCATTAAAAGTCCAGCCTGTCTCGATTGTGCTGGCCGGGATGAATTCCATTGTAACTGATTGCACAGCTCACATTTTAACAGCAGCTGTCTTCAAAGAAGCTGTCAATAGTGTCTATTGGAAAAGCTAAGCGTGGCCCTGCAGTAAATCACATCAGCACTTCAAATAGTCCTTCAAAACTGGAACTGGGAGCTGAAATACTGTCTGTCGCTCTGCGCTGAATTTCAATCGTACTGCGTTTAGGGGCGATAAAGGCTTTGAGTTTAAAACATCACGGAGCAGTTCACACCAGAAAATGAAATGTTTCAAAGCTTCTGAATACCGTCTTTTAAGGAAGATTCAAATGGGCGTGTCGATTAGTTGATAGCTCTGTAGCAGTTTGCCAATTTTCCTTCTAAAAGCTTACCACAATATTTGTTGGCAGGATTTTTGCAGTTCCTCCCGCATGCCTTTCCCATGGTTATACTATGAATTTACCAGTTTGTCCAGATTCCCCATGTTTATTAATATGTTTTAACATACCTCGCTGTTCTGTACAATGTTTACCAATGCTTTACTATGCCTTCAGTGTACTTTGTTACACTTTGCTGTGCTTTGATTATGGTTAACTTAACTTTATTTGTTATATTGTAAGGAGACTAAATTACACAGAACAAGATTTAGGCAGAATTTAACAAGTTTCCTTTATTGATTCCAACAATCATACAGTCACATTTTTACAGCTTAACCATCATCACTAGACACTTGAAAAAAAAAAGGATTGGGTTTTGTTACTGGGAAACGGCTTAGCTGTCCAGTTTATAGCATAAGAAAGTGTAAAGTCTAGTTAACACCCCTGGAGGGAGTTAGGTCTTGTTTTTTTATTTTCATGTTTTGGTGTTAAAGGAAAAATAAATAAACATACAAGCACGACCCTGTTAAATCTTACCTGTGCTGTTGAGTGCTGCTAATTGTATACAGGAAGATCCCATAAGTGATAATTAATACTACTGTTATCACATACGGTGGAGAATGCAGGCATCTCAATAAGGGTTGAAAAAGATTAACAATGGACGTGATAGCACAAGGGCTTTTACAAGAGACCGCAGCACAACAAGAGGCTACACGGGTGTAACAAGAAGCAATGACGCTTCAGCAGGACACGAACCAGCTGCCTCGGGAAGAGCAAAATAACCCAGATGGTGCAGCACGACCTACAGTTGTTAACTGACAGGACGAGCGCGATCAACATGGAGAGGACTGGGAGGATAAGCACCAGCAATTACCTGCAGAAGATGACTGCCACTGATGATGTGGAGGCATTCCTAAAGACATCTGAATGTACAGCCGAGGGAGAAGGCTGGCCACCAGCACAATGGGCAGGGCTGCTAGCCCCGTTTTTAGGTGGAGATGCCCAGAAAGCTTGCCATGATCTGGAGCCCATTGACGCAAGGGACTATAATAAATTAAAGGCATTGGCCAGACTGGGAGTCATGACAGAGGTACGGGCCCAGCGGTTCCATCCCTGAAGTTACCAGCAGGATAAGGCACCTCGATCTCAAATGTATAGCCTAATTCACCTTGCCTGAAAGTGGTCACAGCCCGAGATCCACACCACCGCAGAGGTAATAGAACGGGTCGTTATGGATCGATTTCTGAGGGAGCTCCTGTCTGGACTACGGAGATGGGTTTGACAAGGAGACCCCTCCAATGCAGACAAACTGATCTCCCTGCGTGAACGATACACCACTGCAAGTGATCCACTAAGAGGCCCTCTGACCCTGAGTGTCCCCCGACCCAGAAGGACCGGAAATAGTAACCCTTTCTGGTCCAAAAAGACGTCAAGCACAGGGCCGAATGAGACTGATAGGAGCAGAGAGATCTGAGCAATACACACAGCCCCTGCACCACAGAGATACCACAGACACAAAGGAGATAGCTGCTTCCACATCCAGCGTTCAAAGAATATCACGGACACTTGCAGTGCTTTTTGAGATGTTATAGCAATAAAACAATGACTTTGTGATCACGAGTGATCAGGAGAGGATTTATCAGTACAGATGACAGGGCTGTAGTATCTACAATGCCATATCTAGTAAAATTTGGAAGGGAGATGAACCAGACATAGAAGCACTCGGACCGTCTACAGTTAATAATGATATCAATGAAGAACTCTGCTTACTGGTCTTCATGATAAACCCTGAAAGGTTTGGGACCGCCCCATTTACAAGACCCCATGTTAACTTTTGCAAGACAAAACATAAATGGGACTGTCATTTCCCTATTTTGAAATGAACAAGGATCTAGTCTACAGAATAGAGAAAAATAGCTTGGACATAGTGGAGCATAGAGTCCCACAGCCATTCAGACATACAGTCTTAGATCTAGCTCACAGTCTTGTGTTGGGGGGACATTTAGGGGTGGACAAGACAAACAAGCGCATAATTAGACAGTTTTATTGGCAGGAACTTTGCAAGAAGCATTTAAACAGAGGGAGACTGCCAAGCTTGTATCAACAGCTGAAGCTGGCAACCCCACTGAGAGCCAAGAGACACCAACGCCAGGTTGACAAGTGCAACAAAAATAAAACTTCGGGTAGCTGTGCCCTGTGCAGAAGGGCGGCATGGAGAAGCACATTATCTGTGCTGATTATAAACAGCCTTAGACTCAAGGTAAAGGAATACCATTTTGTCAAAAAAAAGAAAAAAGAAAAATAAGTGAAACTTTTATAACTTCTTGTGCTGTGCGCTTCTGTAAAATGTTTTCTTCCAAGTTTATTTATCAACGTTGTTCAGCTGCTTTTGCGCATCTGATAATAAACCGATTGCTGTTGAAAAGTAAAAAATGTATTGCTATCGTTTCAGTTTTATAAATATGTATGTTGTGAACTAATGTCTGTTCAGATGTTTATTTATTTACATTTACTTGTTTTGATTTGTAAAATAAATGTTCATATATATATATATATATATATATATATATATATATATATATATATATATATACACACACACACACACATATATATATATATATATATATATATATATATATATATATATATATATATATATATATATATATATATAATATGCTTCGGTTGTTCATTTGTTTATATAACATACTCAATAAAATAAAATAAAAAAACTAATTACGTCAGTCTGTTTCTCCGTTCGTTATACTATTTACAGTGTTTTGAATA